>NW_007737666.1:10162-23830 GCF_000696425.1 Galeopterus variegatus | reverse complement strand
AGTGTTCCAGGTGTCTCAGAGGTGTTTGGACAGAATGCCTAAAAACAAAGGTGAGGGGTTGGTGGCCTTAGCTGAGTCCAGCAAACTTGAGGAGAACGAACAGCCAGAGATGAGGCAGAACCTACGATTCATGGCTGGATATTTCTTTTTTTTTTTTCCTTTTTTTTGTATGGCTGGATATTTCTACATCTACTTCTCATGTGTCCCCAAAAGCTCATCCCCAAAGCAAACTTGTGGGAAAACACAGACGGACAGACAGACAGACAGACAGACACACACACACACACACACACAGCAGTAGCAAAGGAAAAAAGAATAGTTGACAGCAATAGCAGTAAAGTAACAGAGAGCAGCAGACAGTAAAAGACACTCCACCTGACCAAGGTTGCTTCTCCTCTAGAGACTGTGACAGCCTCAGGAGCTGGACAAGGGAGAACCCGGAGGCAGATGGTAAATTGGGAAGTAAGAAAAGATTACAAGGACCAGAAACCAGAAAGGGAAGAGAGAAACTCAGGAGTAGCACTACTATCACTCCCTCAAACAAGAGGGAAAAGGCCATACTCTATGCCTCAGTACACACCTCGTGCAGTCAACTTCTACCTACAGTAGTTAGGAAAATGGCAGGGCTGAGAAGATGTGGAGTACAACATGGTAGTCTTACCTCGGGATAACCACCTTCAGGGTTAAGACATTTGACCTACCTGGCGAGAACAGCATTTACCTGCCTCCCAGGAATAGCCTTCTATTCCTTATATTAGACGGGTACACACGGTCTCTAGGATCCCCTCATGCCTGCCTTTCTCCCAAGTCCCTGGAGCCCCTCGGCACAGAACTAGTGCTCAAATCTGGCCAGCTGTCCCGAACTCGTCCCTGTGGCACAGCACGAGCAGAGCCTAACCGTGGCCCTGCCCCGGAGCTGCCTCATCTACATAAGCCACGCCCCCTTTCCTTCCTTTCCCAGCCCCGCCCCTGCCCGAAACTTTCTCCTCCCACCATCCACCCCTAACCGTGGCCCTGCCCCGGAGCTGCCTCATCTACATAAGCCACGCCCCCTTTCCTTCCTTCCCCAGCCCCGCCCCTGCCCGAAACTTTCTCCTCCCACCATCCACCCGGCCAATGGCAGAACAGCAGACTGAGGGGAAGTGACGTCACTCACCCTCCGGGTTTGGTCAGGATGTGGAATTGGTGGCCCAGTCTCCCCTGATGCTCCTTTACCAATTTAAAATAGAGCTCTTGAAAGTGAAAACCAAAATAGCAGAGATAAGAAGAAAAAAGATGGCAGGATCAGTTTAAGGACGTATTCGAGAAATCAGAGCAAAACTTGCAAAGGAATAAATGGAGAAGAAAGATAAACTCAAAAGGCCATGGAGGAAGCCCAGATATGAGTAACAGGATTTTTAGAAGAAAAAGCGCTGTTATGTTATGGCAGTCTGAGAATTCATGATCGTCAGGAAGGAGTTGGGAGTACCCTCCAGCAGTTTGGGGGGAAAGAGGATGAGAGAGAGGGGCCGTGCACCATCCTGGGAGGAGGCCAGACAGGGCCTGCCAAGTCTTGAACGTCTGGCCAACGTCGCCACGGAACAACACCCGGGTACATCTTTGTCCCATGATCCAGAGAAATGCATTCTACAACGTCATCCCTTTACCTGGGTGAGATAAAAGTGACAACTTTATTTGAACTAATCTTTAAAGAAAATGTAGATTTCCTTCAGAATGTGGTCATATGAGAATCTTGTAACTTTGTTGCTGACAGAAGTTTCTGGTGGTTTTGACAGCATGTTGTGGTAGCTGTAGATATTTTTACAGGATTCTCAGACTGAATGTTTTCTGGAGCTGATGCACTTAGTCAAGTCAGAGAGCCCAGGCTGCCGCAGATTGGGGTTAGAGAGAATGCACATGGAGGGGCAATGTCTGCGTTGCAGTTGGGTAGTCATGAGTTCCTTCATGTGTGAACCGAAAGACTGGTGGTTCAAGCCCAGCTAGGGACTCCGGGTTTTGACTGATCCCAGTCCTTTTAAGATGAGCTTATGATGCACATTCTCTCTTCACTAGCCTCCAATTCCTCTACTTTAAGTCAGATGTGAAAAAATCCTGCATGAACACCCAAGGTTCACATAACTGAAACACTAAAGGAATTTGGCAAAAAGAATCTTTTTTTCCCCCCCTAGGGTAAAAATAAGTTCTAGAGATCCAGAGCCTAGATCTCCGAGAAACAATACTAAGCTTTCTTCTTCAAGCTGGGTTTTACAGCTGCACATTTGTGGAAATCTGAAATCAATATCCATAAGCCAAATCTATCAGAGACACACTTCTCATTAAACAGGTTGGGTTTTTACTACTCACAGTGAAGGAGAACATGCACCTTGGTCTCAGTAGGAGGATGACAGAAAGAACCTATTTTAGGATCTGGGATTCGTTTGGATGATTTGGGAGAGAGTTTATGGAAACACAATTTGTTCTATATTGGATATTGCCTGACAGCATGGGCAATTCTGTGATTGGGATAAAGAAGTAACAATCATTTGTCTATAAAACATGGAGTTCTTTTTGAATTTTGGAGGTTGCACAGTGACCTTGTTTTTGTCTGGGCCCAGACAAAATTATGAGGTGGCCTTGCTTTATCTCATTTTCCCATGGTTTCAGAGTAATCTTGTCTGAGTTTGGTATTCTGTACCTGAGATGGTTTATTTTCAAGAAGAGACCAAATTGGTCTGGCTGTGAGTGTCAGATTGCTTCAAGACATCAGAGGATGATATTTTTTATATCTCACCAAAAGTCCCCAAAATGGAGAAAGAGAATAGAGAATTCAGGTCTCATAAGCTGCAGGTGAAGCTAAAGTCTCTGGGTAGTTAACCTAACTGGGCTATGGTGTGACTTTGACCAAGTTCATTGAATTTTCTGTGGATCCACTTGTCATTAGAAAATTGATCAAATAAGAGAGCACTCACATAGGTTATCCTAAGTTTTAAATGAGATGTGCAGGTAAAGCATTGAGCCCCATGTCGGGCACATAGTGAATGCTCAGTACACATTAGCTCTTATAGTCCATCACTGTCAGCATTTTCATTATCTGCCTTATTCTCTTAAACAACTGCATAACCTTTCATGGTATGGGTGGACACATATATTTATTTGTCCCACAATTGATGAACATGAAATTGGTTCCAATATTTATTATTACAAAAAGTATTTTGGGGGCCAGCCCGGTGGCACACTGGAGAGTGTGCCGCTTGGGAGCGTGGCGGCGCTCCCACCGAGGGTTCGGATCCCATGTGGAGACCGGTTCCCGCTCACTGGCTGAGCGCGGTGCGGACGCAACACCGAGGGTTGCGATCCCGTTACCGGTCAGTAAAAAAGACAAAAAGGAAAAAAGAAAAAGAAAAAAAAAAAGAAATTTGCCACTATACTTTTTTTTTTTCCTTTTTGTCTTTTTTACTGACCGGTAACGGGATCGCAAACCTCGGTGTTGCGTCCGCACCGCGCTCAGCCAGTGAGCGGGAACCGGTCTCCACATGGGATCCAAACCCTCGGTGGGAGCGCCGCCACGCTCCCAAGCCGCGCACTCTCCAGTGCGCCACCGGGCCGGCCCGACCACTATACTTTCTAAATGTCCACTCCAATTTGTTAATACGTCATAGATTAGTTTGAGGATGCTTTCGGACTCTCCTGTTGAGAGTTTTACACATTAAAATCTCTTTAAGGTCAGGAGTTAAGTGTGCATAGTTACAAAAGGCGTTTAGCCACATAGGATAATAATACGATTTTATGGTCCAGGTTAAGAATTCCCTTCCCAGTTACAAGGGCCAAAGAATGCACCTTGGACCCAAAGAAAAACTGCCTAAAGAGTGAGAAACGCACCTACTGTTCACATCCCAATATGGAGGTGCCAGGGGGAAGAAAGATAAAAGTAAGAAAAAGAAACAAAAAGGTTCCTAAAGACAATTCACACATCACATAAATGCACCTTCCTGTGTCTGAAGCTACTCATATGCCTCTGTGTTTCCATATTTAGGCCTATCTTTGCAATATCTTTGATCATAGAAGGTATATGTAGAGTTCATTATTTAAATGGGTATTTGCAAATGATATGTTTTCATTTGCAACATACAGCATTTCAAATCATCCAGACAGCACAAACCCTCACTTAGTCCACCCATTTATGTGACTTTGAAACTGTAAAAATAAAGCCTAACTTGATGACCACATGTCCTTGTAAATGTAATTAGAAGTACAAGGCATGAAGCAACCACAGGGCAGTTCTAGCTGAGTTAAACCTGTCTACTTATCTAAAACATTACCCTGTTTCATTTGAATCATATGTGTCTTATTTTTTTAAATGTATTCTATTACTATCAAGTATAGAATTATTTTCATGTTGTGTTTCTTTTCTATTAAAAGAAAATATTACATCTGTATGGCTTTATCAAGGTTTTATAAAGAATGCCAACATGTCCAGTGCACATCAAAGAATGCCACACAAGTGTCTTCAAAACCAAGTAAATATATTGTGTTTGAGTTTGTACATTAGTGAAGATACCATTAGCTGACATAATGCATAAACCCTCATATCTCAGATCATAAAGGAGTTTGTCTTAAAGGGAGTTTATTTTTCTCTTATATGAAGTCTAAACTGAGTATTCCTGTTGAGTACAGTAGCTCTCTTTTAAGCGGGAGCTTGGAAACCCAGACTCCTTCCATCCTGGGAGTCTATCATCCTCAACTTGTGGTTAAGGTCGCCATGCTCACTTGCATCAAGCTGGTGAATGAGGAAAGATTATGATGGATAGCAAGCTGGAGGTTTTGACAGCCCTGCCTGGGAGCTGGCATGCATCACTTCTGCCAGCACATCTTTGGCTGGAATCAATTATATGGGCCCATGCAACTGCAGCAGGAATGGGAAATGTCATCTAGCCTGTACCTAGGAGAACAGAGACACCCTTATTACTAAGAATAGCAGTGTTGGCGTCTTGTTAAATCAAATTAAATAATTGAAACTCTTTCATAAAAAACTTAAATTGAACATCTGAGAATGAACATTTCTCTCTTTGTGATCACATTAGATATTCAAAACTAAGACTATTTACTCATGTTTTCTGACACTCTCAAAGAAATGCTCCTTAAAGAGGGGGTGTGCTATGGTAGAAAAAACAATGGACCTAGATTCGTGATACATGAATTATTTTCTCTGCTACTAATTGCTTCAGTGACCTAAGGCAAGTCACTCCCTGAGCTGCACTTTTTCTCATCAGTAGGTTAGAGCATTAAATTAAACTGTTGCTAGAGTTCCCTACAATTAAACAAGGATAACACTTACATATATACTGTGTATATGTATGTGTATATTTATAAGCTTTATTTTGTACTCTTTGGAGGTTGTGTTACAGGATCTATCTACATGATAAAAATTGAATCAATTTGGTAAAAACATAATTCGTGCTGTGATTTCTTAGGATTTTACTTCTCTGATTCTTGCTTTTATTACTTTACCCAAGATTAGATGTGGTTACTACTTCATAATAATTTAGTCCTCACATTTGCAACATCAAAATGGTTTTACACCTGTAATTCCACTTGGTTCTCAAATTTGTAAGTCATGTGAGCCAGATTACCAGTCAACATTTATTGTCCCAGCCACAAAAGGTTCCTGTGACAGATGGGGAAACAGGCCTGGAGTACTGAAGTGATATTTTCCCTCCAAGTTCACACAGCTGGTAGTGATGGAGCTGTAACTAGAATTCAGACCTCTGCCTCTTAAGTCCGAGTTCAGATCTACATGTGTTCCAGCCTGCAGGAGTCTCAGGAGCTGAGGTTGGCTGGCAATCTTGGCAAGGACTCAATGAGCCAGTGGGCAGCCGGTGTCAGGTTTTTCAGGCCCTCTTTGGCCCTTCTCTCTCAGCACTTTCTCTGCCCTCTGGTTCTGGAGTTGTTAACTCTGCTAAAACCTGGTATCAACCCTCAAGGCTGTTCTTACTTTGAGAACCTGAATTGAACATTTACCATGCGCCACAGGTTTTACACAAGCTGTTTAAATGAATACTCCTGACAGCCTCGTGAGGTACAAAGCATTATCCCATTTTACAGTAAGGAAACAGGTAAGGTGAGGCACAGCAATACTTAATGAGTGGCAGGGTTGTCGTTTAAACTCAGTTCTATTTTACTTCAAAGTTTCCCAAATATCGTCCTCTTTGTTTCCACAGAATTAACATCGGAATCTCTGGGGACAGGCAATACAAATGTCTTTTCAAGATTTCAAGTTACTTCCAAAGACCTGAGGAGAACGTCCATTGCTCTCCGTGAGCTCTTTCAGTGAACAGAGTCTGGAAGCCCTCTGTTAACGTGCGCGCGTGCTCGCGCTCTCCCTCTCTCCCTCTCTCCCTCTCTCTCTCTCTCTCTCTCTCTCTCTCTCTCTCTCTCTCTCTCTCTCTCTCTCTGACTACATTTATTCAGGACTCAGCTTAGGAAAGCGTGGCATTAGGACAGACTTCCCTGGGTTTGCTCTGCTAATTACTCTCAGTGTAATCTTGGGAAAGTCATTTATGGTCACACTGCATGGACATTTCCTGTTTAAATGTCACAATCCTGCATTAATCCTGTACTTAAGGCCAGAGAATACTTTTATATTGTCTGTAGTTATCACGTGATAGGTGATTCACACCTGTTTTTCTGGGTTTTTTTCTTTTTTCATTGTTGAGTTATATATGGCCATTCTGAGACCATTCTGGGCCCAGGTCATGCCACAATGTACCCACGTGGCTCCCCATCAGTCACTTCAGCAAAACAGCCACAATTCAGAGAGATGCAGCATCTATCTGAGGTAACTTACCTTCACTGTCCATCCAGGTACCTCTTAAACAAAGCCTCAGTGGAATTAAATCCACATATCTGTGGGTTGTGGAGAGCAATGACACATCCCGTTTGTCTGGACTGCTTCTCTCCCATCTGTGGCTCTGAGACCTCTGCTGCAGGCCTGTCTGCTTACCACTCTCTTTCTGGTAAGTCTCATCAGGAATCCAGTTATTCTTTCTGCAAGTTCCTCGTGTTCTCATCCTCCTCTGATTTATGTATTTTATTTTCTTTACCAACAATGACTTGTTGAGGGTAGGGGCGATTTCTCACTCATCCTTATGTCCTTGTGATGTCGAAGGTAGGATCCAGGGGGCTGGTAGTTGGCCTAAACCCACCCAGTCCTCTTACCAGGTTCTTGACTCTGCCACAGGAAAGAATTCAAGGGCAGAGTCATAGTAGAACGTGAGAACAGGGTTAATATAACAGATAAGAAATACAGGTTCCACAGAGAGAGTGCGGCGTAGCTCCAGAGACTGAGCAGGACCCACATCAAGTCTAACACAAAAGCAAGAAACACATACTTAAAGTTCAGTACAGAGTGCAGGCTGGCTCCAGAGAGTGAGCAGCCACTTGCTGAAAGTAAGTTAGATACAAAGTAAAGTACACACACCTCAGCCAGGAAAGTGAGCAGCACCAACCCTGCCTTTGGCTGGGATTTGGCTTTTATAGTTTTTCTATCTGGTGAATATTCAATTAAGGGATTGGTTCCCAGTTGTATGCACCAGAATGTTCTGTGTTCTCTACTGAGCATGCCCAGCCACTCAGCTGCATAAACCATCACCCCCCCAACCCACCCCCGCCGTTGTCTCATTTTCCCCATGTTGGTGCTAAGAATAGGGCTAACTGACAACAGTAACTTTCCTCCAGGGGAGAGCTCAGAGGAGGGGGCCTGAGGCCTCAGGGAGTGGCTGGAAACCCAGAGGCATGTCCTAAACCCGAGCCCAGGAAAACTGAGCAAATCGCTTCACTTGCAGCCCATTGAGGGTCCCGGCATACGCAGCTGCTTCATCAGTGCACACAAGATCGAATGAGTTCAACACAACACTCTTCTATCCTTTCCCCAGCCAGGCAGCTTCTCCTCAGAGTGCCAAGGAAAGACACTTGATCCTGAATCAGATGAGATCCAGGGTTCTGGCTGGCACCTTGCTCTAGAGAAGTCGGTCCAGGCATGGGCCAAATTTCTTACCTCAGCATCAGACCAGTTCCTCAGCTTCCAGAAGTATCCATAGCAATTGGACCTGTGGACAAACCATCCAATGGTGCAGCTGGGGCACATGATGGTATCTGCACATAAACGGAAAGGCAATTCCAGGTTATGAAAGCAAAAACAATCAATTCCCAGGCTCGATGCAGTTTACAGATCCAGAATCCTTAAAATGAAGGGGAAGAAGAGTCTTGTCAGGAAGGACCCTGCTACACAGCTGTATTAGTGCATTTCTGTTGCTTATAACAAAATACCTGGAACTGGGTATTTTATAAAGAAAACGAAATTTATTGCTTACAGTTTCTGAGACTGGGAAGTCCAAAGTCCAGGGAACACATCTGATGAGAGCCTTGGTGGTGGCAACAGTGACGGCAGAGTATCACATTGTGAAAAATGGCAGAGCAGAGAGGGACTAACCTCCATATTCACTCTCCTTTTAAAGCCCTACAAACCATGCCTCTGACCACCATTTTTAGTCCATTCACTGCAGCATGGTCCTACAATCTAATCACCTATTCAAGGAACCACCTTTCGATTACCATAACAGGATTTCCCACCCTCAACAGTTACAGTGGGAAGTAAGCTTCTAATATATGAACTTTGGGGGACACAATTCAATCAACCCACAGCAACAGCCAAAAATTTATATTGCTAATCTTTCTCCCAACCTTCCCCAAAGGGACCTACGGCCTTTTACCAGAGTGACTATGCATTGTGGAAGAGAAAATAATCAGACTTTTCCAGAATTCATGACAATGACTCTGAACTGACATTAATTCCAGGAGATCCAAAATGTTACTGTGTTTGTACCAGAGTAGGGGTCATGGAAATCAGATGTTCCATGGATTTTTAGCTTGGTCTGCCTCACAGTGGATCCAGTGAGTACCCTGAATCCACCCTGTGGTTATTTCTCAGTTCTGGAATGCATCATGGGAACAGACATACTCAGCAGCTGGCAGAATCTCACATTGGTAGTGAAGGTCAAACAGCTGTAATTCAAGGCAGCGCAAGAATGGGTGAGGGGTATAAATTGGTTGTTTTAGGCATTACTAGGGGGGAGAAGTCCTTTTGGCTTGGGGACATGGGACAAGTTAGATGGCAGCTTTCCTGGATCTTGAACGTAGGTGGGCGTATGTCAGTAGCAAAGGGAGGGAACATTTTAGGCAAAGGAGCTGAGCTGGGCAAAAGAATGGAGGCAGAAATGTGCTAGACATGCACAGAAATAGAAAGCACTTAAGTGTGCCTTGGGTACAGGGTATCTGTCAGGTACCCACGAGGGAAAGGAATAAGAGAGAGTCAGGGCCTAGAAGCAAAGGAGGCTGTGATTCAGGCAGGCACACGTTCTTCCTGCTAGTCAAGTGGCGACTGGGCCACACTACTGAATCTGAAGGTATATGAAGAAGAGGAGATGTCTGGAAGTGCAGAGGGACCAGTGATGAAGGGGATGCCAAGATAGCAAGTTTGGATTTTGTGACAAAGTGGCTACACTCTAACACCATATAAGGTTGAGTTTTGTTTGATTCTGGAGCCCTTAAACTTTTCACCACGTCACACTGTTTTTTATTCCTGTCTTTAAAATCTATTTCCTGCAGTGACTAAATGTTTTGGGGGGCGAATGGATGGCTGTGTCATGTGCACTGCATGAACATTGACTGTGGGCTCAATTCTAGCTAAATGCCTGATAAACTACACAGGACTCCAGTGCCAGCTGCACAGCTCAGCAGTAGGCGCAGCCGCATGGTTTGGGAAGCCGTCTTCCTCTTCCCCTGGGGACACAGGTGCTTCGGACACCTCTACTGCAAGGATCTCAGAGTCCTTGTTTTCTCTGAAATTCCTGGATTCACCTAGATCTGCAATCTGAACACATTTGCACTGGAGAGAAGGTCTGGGGATTTGGACAACAAATCACACAAGGAGAAAAAGAATATTTTTCTAACTAAACCCAGATTTTACAATGAAGGGAATCTCAAGTTAATGTAGAGATTAGGAAAATTTAACTTATGAGATTTTGTTCTCACCTGTAAGGACTTCTGGACCAGTGCCAGAAACCTAACTACAGCAGGTACCACTGTTTCATAATCAGAATAGAGGCAATTTGTTAACTACAGAGCCCACCACTGCTATTTAGAGTCCAACGCGAGCTTTCTCACAGATGAGGTGGTCCTGGGCTTTCTACAGTCAAGAAAATCAAGTCAAGTGACATACGCTTTGTATATCAAGTGATTTCAATATTAAATTTTTAATGTTAGAATTAAAAGTGAACATGTGGTCCAATACCCACCTTACACAGATGAGAAAACCTGAGTTCCATGGATATGAAGTCATTTGCTCGTCTACAGTCAAGAAAATCAAGTCAAGTGACATACGCTTTGTATATCAAGTGATTTCAATATTGAATTTTTAATGTTAGAATTAAAAGCGAACATGTGGTCCAATACCCACCTTACACAGATGAGAAAACCTGAGTTCCATGGATATGAAGTCATTTGCTCATTGTCACCAGCTTCAGCCACATCTGACTTCAGTTCAGCACTGTTTCCTTCACACTTGGTTCACATCACTTCTTTTTTCAAAAAAAGAAAATAGCCTTGTTATCTTTTTCCTCTTATCAAACAATACATGAATTATTAAAAGATCAACACAAAACTAGAAAACAAAAAGTAAATCCCATCTCCCAGAGATAGCATCTCTCTCTGGGTACAATTTTATAGGAATAGGATGATATTCATATAATTCATATTGGTTTTGTTTCTCAAAAACAGATTGACCATAATGAATTTTCCTGCACTCACGTATTTTTATGCAGTTTTGATTCTCTACTATAAATTCATATATGCAGGGTTGCAGCATCACAGAATAATCACATGGCCATTTTCATACCCTTTACTGAAATGTTCTCTTCACTGGCTGTGCTGTACAGTCCACTAGCAGTGCACGGGAATGTTGTCTTTCCCAAACCCCTGATGAACACTTAATTTTGTTCATTATTTATTTATTTATTTATTGCTAATTTTGGTGTGTTAAAAAGACCTTAGTGGTGTTTACTATTTTAAAATTACTAATGAAGCTGAATATCTATCTTTTCACGTCATGATTAACTTTTCATATTTCAGTTTACAGCTTTTCACATTTTTCTATTTTATTGTTTTTTTCCAGTAATTTGTGAAAATTCTTTTATATATTTATGGCTTATCCTGTTACTAATAGTATTCCCCAGTTTGTATTTTTTCTCTTATTTACACTATGTTTTTTGCTATTGTGAATTTTCCGAAAATGTTATTGTCATATTTAAGGTTTCCCTCATAATTTTGAAATTTATATTAGATAGACTGGCCATCACTGTCACATGAGGTTAAAATATTTATCCATATTGCCTTCTGTTTTCATCTATATGGGATTTATTTTAATGTAAGCTTGGAATCGTGTTCTGGGTTTTACACCCAAATAATTATTAAGATGAGTAATCCATTGACTTCTTATTTAATCATGCTTTATGATCCAAAAATCAGGATACGTGGTTTAACTCTCAAATAACATATTGCTTAAAGGGAATGATGGAATGTAATAATTTAAATGAAGATTTTTTCTGGAGAATCTAATCTGGAGTGTATGTGAACACTTTACTGCAGTGTTAACAGAGAAGGGGGCTCAGGGTGAAGAGTGTGGAGCTGTGCCCCCTCACACCCCATTTTAAAGTCATTGCATGAACCCTGCACTCCTTTGCTGAACTTTCCTTCCAAAAGTCATAGGGGATTTTCAGTGTCCTAAAACCCCTTTTAAAACACAAATTGTTAGGACTTCTCTGTCAAACTGACTGTCTGGAGGAAGGGAGGTACAGCATCTGTTTGAATAACCTGAAATGATCTTTAGTGAACTGATATTTATTGAAAGCCTACATGTCATCTCATTTAAACCTCATAACTAGACTGCATTGCAGGTATCAGTAATTATTTTGCAGATGAAGAAACTGACATTCATTGAGATTAACTAACTTTCCCACAGTTTCATGGTTGTTATACTACAAAGACATGATTTCACCCAATACTGTTCCACACCAAAGCCAGTGCTCCCTACAATGAAGGAAGAAAGAAAATAAATAAATAAAACAGCCCAGCAACAAAAAGCATGAGTAACATAATCAGGTTATAAGTTGTCCTTTCTGTCTGGTTAATAGCTGGCAGAGGAAAACAGATCTTCAGGGAAAGCTTTTCGCCCCCAACCGCGGGGAGAATTACCTGGTTGGCAACCGAGGCTCTGAGGACCCCTGCCTTCTTCAGCATCTTGAATGTCCTAGTCAAAGTTCTGGAGCAGTTGTATCTTCTTGACTCAGGAATTAATAACCTTTGTTTTGAGATCATAGGGCAATAATATTTTCAAATAATAATTCATCTACAAAAGGCTTACCTACAGTAAAAAAAAAAAAATGAACCAGGTAAGAGATGGCTTAGGAGTATATGTAAGTTGTGCTTTGAATAGCAAGAGAAAGAACCTCTTCCTATGTGCAAACAGCATCTGTTATTTACATCCCATGTTATCAAAACTGACAATATCCTGAGATCTGTTATAAGCTCATCTTCCTCCCCCCTTATTTTACTTTTTCTTTTGTCTCTCTTTTTATTTCTCCTTCCTTTCTACAAAGATGCCCCATTTCAGCCCTGAAGAATCATGTTTCTAGCCTTACAGAAAGGATTGGCAGTCAGGGCCCAGTGTAGGTTGTGACCCGTGTGGCATGACTTGAGGTGTATGTGCAGACTTTTTCCTCCCTAAAGCACCAGCTCTCTCCCCAGCATTCAGCAGGTTCTTGCATATCTACTACTGGAGTTCCTCTTACAGGCAATTATGTCAAAAGAGCTTTCATTGATAGAATATTTTACAACAAAGGGTTTTCCCCTAAGTCATCAAATGAGATCCTAACAAAATCCCTGTGAGGGATGTAGGAAAGGCACCCCCATGACATACTCAAGAAACCCGATGTTCAGAGAGATTAGGAGACTTGCCAGGGCCACAGTGCTGGTCAGTGGTGGAGCTGGACAATGAACCCAGGTCTCTGACTCCAAACCTGGTGTTGAATCACAGTCTTGTTGAAAAATGGGCTATTTGGAAAGGGTAACAAGATTCCCTTTTCTAGCGTAGATGGCAAAACATGAAACTATGTTGTAGGTGCCAGAGATCATTCAACCACTAACTACAGACTGAAGACTGTAAAGGACCTCTACGTCTGGAAAAGACTATGGTAATTATCAGACCTCACTCTTTTGCTCTGCTGGTGAGGAACCTGAAGCCCAGAGAAGTATCATGAATAGTTCAATTCACAGTTAGTTATGGGTGAAGCTGACATCAGAAGCCAGGCTTTCTAGGTCCCATCCTAGTGTTGTTATTAAAATGCTACTCAGTCTTTGTCATTGGACTTTTCCAATCTGTGTATAAATTCATGGTGGTACATGAGAAAGTCATGCTTTCATGGTTTACAAAGACTACTTTAGAGACCCTTTTTCATTCTGATACTGCTCTGGGGGAAGAACACAAAGTTTGGCTTCCTACAGATCTTCATTCGCGTCCTAGTTCCGTTACCCACTCACTGGGTAACATTGGACATGCCACTGAATCTCTGAGCCTCA
>NW_007737666.1:7853-9658 GCF_000696425.1 Galeopterus variegatus | reverse complement strand
CCTAGTTCCGTTACCCACTCACTGGGTAACATTGGACATGCCACTGAATCTCTGAGCCTCAGTTTCCTAATCTGTGTATGGAAGGATGGCATTACCAGATGAATTTTATTTTCTGCTCTACCTGTTTAACACAAGCCCCTTTCCCTTTAGGCAGTTGCACGAGAGTTATCATTGCTTCGCAACACAACAAAGATATTAACTCCAAGCCTTTTAAGTTCAAAAGCTCTGGTCCAGATATAAGACAGAACAGTTTTAACAAAATATGTGATTAGGTAGATTCCTCTCTGCTCCCACATAAACCCTCACTCTGCTATCTCCATGCCACTATATGTATAAAGATTTTAAGACTTGAGATGAGAGAGCAGGGAGTAGGAGAACACACCAGAGAATCCGATGTTTGTAGGACTTTAAGAGGTCTCGCACTGAATCCTCCCATCGGTTAGCTCCAGAAGAGGGCACTGATAGAACCCACATAAAACTTTGGGACGCAATAATATAAGGGACCAGAGAAATATTTGAGTCAAAAAGGACCACTGAATACTGAGTAGGATTAGTCAAATAACTTTGTACATGCAGACACACCATACGTGAAATTAAAAAGACGAGAACCCTAAAAGCCACAAATCAGCAATGATTACCTGCAAAATAACAAGGACCAGAATGGCACCATAATGGAGAAATAAAATGGAAGCCAGACAGCTTTGGGACACTGTCTTCAAAGTGCAAAGAAAAATGGCTTTGCCCCTGGAATTCTTTATCCAGCCAACCAACCATTAAGGGTAAGTAGGAAATGAAGATGTGTTAAAATATTATAAGAACTGAAGAAATGTTATCCATAGACTCGCTGAGATTACTGCTCAAGCACGTCCTCCTGCAAAAAGTAAAATGATCTGAGAAGAAAAGAATGTGGTAAATAAAGAAATAAGTGTTGCTTGTGGGCCCATCGCCATCAAAAAGTGTCACATCTCAAGAACGGGGATGTGACTTTTCTTTTAAAAAAATTTTTTTTTATTGGAATTAATTCAGTATACATATTTATGGGGTACAGAGTTGACTATCAGTATTTGTCTACAATATGTGAGGATCGTTTCATTATTACCAGCATGTTCATCATTACAAAACGTAACTGATCATTGTGTCCGTTACCCAATTGTGTCCCTAGTCCCCCTCCCCCTCCCCCTTTCCCACCTCTAGTAACCATAGTTCTGTTCTCTCCTTCTGAAAGCCCTGTGGCTTTCCATCTTCATCTGTATGTCTGGCACTTAGGTGGTATTCAAAACGTGCTTACTGGACCAATCTCAATATATTCAAATGCCCAGGACAGAGCTTGACACATAAAAGGACCTACTAGGTGGTTTCTTAAGCTCCCGCTACATTCAGGTTCTTTGTGCTTTGTCTCTGTTCCCTGGTTTCCAATCACCAAGCTGTCAACATCTCATCCTCCTGCCTCGTGGGCTTCCACAGTGTGTCCTCAGCAGCTCGCCTGTTCTGACGCCGTGGGCTTCCTGAGTAGCTGGGAGTGATACAGCCCACGTTCAAGGAGGGCGGCTGTCCAGCACTAAGTGCACAGGAGACCGTTCCTGTGTGACCACCTCACTGGGCAGCGTGAGGCTGGATTAGATGTCTGTAACATCTTCAGCAACCAGGACTATCTGAGAACTTGCTATTTAACGACAAGATCATAACCTATGATTTTTGGTTACTTGCTTTCCCTTGTTTCTCTTTTCATTTCACTTCGGATTCTGATGGCTTCGAAATTCCTGCCTCTGTCCATCACTCCCTCCCTCCCTCCTTCTCCCCTTGCC
>NW_007737666.1:5686-6504 GCF_000696425.1 Galeopterus variegatus | reverse complement strand
AATCCTATCTCTGATAAGGGATTAATACCCAGAATATGTAGAGAACCCCTAAAAGTTAACAACAAAAATATGATCCATGTGCTATTGGTAACATGTGTCTTCTAAAAGTTCACATTTTGGGAACTTAATCCTCACTGCAGTAGTGTTAAGGAGGTGGAAATCTGATTTTGATATTTGAAAAGTAGGACCTGTGAGGAGTGATTGGATTGTGAGGACTGTGCCCTCATGAATGGATTAATCCATCATGGAGTACTGAGTTATCATGGGTGTGGACTGGAGGCTTTATAAGGAGCTCTTGCAAATCTTGCCATGTGATACCCTACATCACAGTAGAGAGTCACCACCAAGAACAGGTCCTCACCAGATGTGTTTCCTGGACTGTGGACTTCCCTGCCTCTAAAATTGAAGAAATAAATTTCATTTCTTTTAAAATTATCCAGACATTCCGTTATAAGCATCAGAAAACAAACTAATACACCATGTAAATTAGATGTCTGCACTCCCATGTTTATTGCAGCATTATTCACAATTACCAAGATATGGAATCAATGTAAGTGTTCATCAGTGCGTGCATGGATTAAAAAGAGAAGTGGTATATATGCACAATGGAATACTATTCTGCCGTAAAAAGATGAAATCCTGTCATTTGAGACAACATGGGTGAGCCTGGAGAACATTATGTAAAGGGAAGTAAGCCAGACACAGAAAGACAAATGCCACATGATTCCCCTCATGTGGAATCTAAAAAACTTGATCTCACAGAAGTAGAGAGTAGAATGGTGGTTACCAGGGGCTGGGGCGGATGGGGGAGGGTTGGG
>NW_007737666.1:3316-3638 GCF_000696425.1 Galeopterus variegatus | reverse complement strand
TGCATGGACTCTGTTTTCTGGCTGAGGGAGACATGAGGCCCTGGTGCAGATGACAAGGAGTCAGAGAGCCACGCTTGCTTCTGCACCACCCAGAGCGTGGGGAACTGGACTCCACACCTGCAGCCCGGTGTATGACAGGCAGGTCTTGCGGCACCATCTCAATTGACAGCAGTAAGTGTGGTCTGCAACCTGAGGCTTCGGGAGTGTGACCTCCTGCTAGGTGTCCCAGGGTACCCACCAGTTGTTCCAGAAATCTTAGCTCTGGCTAGCATGTGTATTTACTTGGAGAAAATGGATAAACTTTTGGACACATGCAGACTAC
>NW_007737666.1:1325-1783 GCF_000696425.1 Galeopterus variegatus | reverse complement strand
GGGGACATGAGAGGAAACAGTGAGACCAGGCCGAAGTGGCTGATGTGGGACACCTGGCTGTGCACTCTGACAGTCCCTCTCAGCTGTCTGCAGTAGTCATCTCTGACAGAAGCTCTTGGGATGTTGAGTTGGGCAGGATCCTGATATGTATGTCCCTTGTGAGGCTGGTGGCCGTGACTAACTTCTTCTCTCTTCCGTGGCAAGGACAATTACGCAGTGTTCTCACTCCCTTCCCTTTTGGTCTCCACGTTTTCTTTGCTTTGCTTTGCTGGTGGATGGAAGGAAGGGTGAGCAGTGCAGCTCAGTCTGAGTGTTCATTCCTTACATTCAGGTCCAGGTGGAAACCGTGCGTTTATCTTCCATTGTTTTGTGATCCAGGGATGCGTGTGAGTCTCTTTCCAAAAGAGTTTTCTCCTCCACACAGAGCCCCTGTGCTGTCCAATAAGCAGGGAGCCCGT
>NW_007737666.1:0-280 GCF_000696425.1 Galeopterus variegatus | reverse complement strand
AAAAAAAAAAAAAAAGAAATACAGTTATAACAACATTAAACATTTTTAAAAAGGTGAATAATTGATGATGCTTCCAAGGGCAGAAAACACATTGAATAAAGAAGTCGATTACTGAATTTAAAAAAAAGAAAGTAATTTCAGAAATTCTCCAAGTAGAACTGATTGCCCCAGAATGTTAGCTCACAGGGAAAATATAGATAGCACTTAGTTTCCATTGCCATAAATACCGCATGTACTTCCCCTCCCTCAAGTTGATCACCGACACTTCCCTGTTCTAGAA
>NW_007737665.1:50403-50894 GCF_000696425.1 Galeopterus variegatus | reverse complement strand
CTGAGGCGTGTCTTCTACAAACCTTGTCTTTCAGCTGAGACATCAAAGCTGTGCCCTTCCCTGCCCTGCTCAGAAGGTGTCCAGTCTCTCCCACTGCCGGGTGTGAACTCCTCGGGGGAGGGTCCCTCAGACACACTTCCTCTTTGACTCCCCCTAGCATGGGTCGGCCCTCCGGGAGAGCTCTTCGGTAGCTTCAATTTAGCTCCAGAGCACTCCGGGCTCCCCTCTCCCCACCAGAAATCAGTTAGGGGTTCTTCCAAACTGAGGCCCCCCAAAGATGGAATCTGCCTCCTGGAAACAGGGAGTTTACCTGGGGCTGAGGCCCAGGGTGTGGTGGAGAGACGATCTGGGCGGGCTCCTCTTCCCTGCCCTCCCGACGCTGGCCGGGGGCTCCCCGCGCTACCAGCCCCATCAGAGATCCACGGGGAGAGTGGGATTGTAGGCCGGTCTACAGGCCCCGGGGTGCCCCACATCAAGGTAAGCAAATGGCA
>NW_007737665.1:0-49431 GCF_000696425.1 Galeopterus variegatus | reverse complement strand
GCCCTAAAACCTCGAACCTGTTGTTGCTTGTTTGTTGTTGTAGGTTCGTTGTTGAAAGATTTATTCGTTTTTTGTTGCTCTTGGAAATGCAAATAGTACTCTGGTATCACAGCGCACACTTCTCAGGGTCGCGCTGTCTCCTGGCATGGCCTCTCCAGACCTGTCGCCATCTTAAAAGCCCTTTTATTCATTTTTATCTCACTGCCAAGGCACTTATTTCCTTGAAAACTTATATTCTCATGTTTATTTAAATCAAAAACATTGATTAAAAGTAATGATATGGAGAGTCAGTCTCCTTGATATTTGAAATTGAGGCTTGCTTGTTTTAAATTAGCAGCAAAGGTGAAGGTGTTCCTTTAGGTGTCTGTGCTTGAGTTAAGGAAGCTCCTTGGTGAAATGAGTTTTTTCAGATTCTAATGGCTTTTGAATGAAATTAATATCAAATAATTTCAGATTTGGCATTGTCTGATGAGATCATCTAGCACAGTTCTCTCATGTTATATTTGAGCAAACCTAGGGGCACAGAACTCCAGTAACTTGACCAAGGAAATACAATTAGAATAATAAATTGCAGTATAACCAGAAAATCAAAAAAAGTCTCAGTCTAAGTGAATTAGTTACAAGAACAGATAGGACTGTTGTGCCCTCTCTGGGAGACTTGAAAGTTGATGATTTTTAAAAAATACCTGTTAAACACTTGCATGGCCCCACTTCCATTTCAGGCATATGTAGATTGCTTATCACTGTACTAAATAAATTAAATAGGGCAGGTCACACTCATCCAGAATTTTCTGTGAATTGAAGAGCTTAAATAAATTGAAATGAATGCAATGAGATAGAAGGGAATGCATACAGAGACAAAATCTGGTAACAGAACTAATACAAAAATAAAGGAAGTAGCTCCTCTCAAGTCTTGCTTTTTAAGTGTCTTTTTTCTCTTCTCTCTTCACACTTCTCGCCATAAGGGAAGCTATGTTCTAACTCCCCTGCTTTCATGATCGTTGGTTGAGTTAGTCTTTCTCTCAGCAGGCTCAGTTCTTAGGGAAATGGGAGAAAAGCTAGTTATTGAGTCCTTCAGTTGTGTTCTTTTGCTCCTTTTGAGAGGCACATTCCTGGAGGGGTCCACGTAGCCATCATCCCTTTTTATTCTCCCCTTTTAAAACATTTCTACTGGAAAGCTTGCAATATATGTTTAAAATGAACATCCTTGGTTGGTGTCACAAATACACATTGCATCATGAGAATATGGGTTTGACAACCACTATAATTGAAGTCTCCTCTACATGGGTGTGGACTTGTTTTTTTGTTCTGTTTTGTTTAAGACTTTATTTTTCAGAGGAGTTTTAAGTTCCCAGGACTTGTCTTTTTTTATTAGTTAAAAAAATAAAAGGAGCTAGCATGTACTGAATACTGAAGTTCTGGGCAGTGGTATGCTTCACGTGCATTCTCTCATTTTATACCTCTATAAAGCAGGTACTGTTATTAATCTCATAACATGCCACAGCTTTGGCACAGAAACAAATGTGAACCTGAGACTTTTTGCCTCTAGAGTCTATAGTGTTACAGTCATGCTGCGCAACTTGTCCCCCAAAGTACAGAGCACAGTGCTTTCCACGTGGTAGAATTCTCACTAAGGTTGAATTGAATAGCTCTTCATATTCACTGCTAACTGTGACCCTCAGAAATAAAATTAAGTAATCATTTCCACATTAGAAGAAAAATACAATCGTAAGACATTAATTTGCTAATTATTTTTCACCATGAAGGATATAATCTTATAACCAATCTTATATACCTTATATGCGACACAGACATTTCCAATTTTCATATATTAGGCTTAACCTCTGTGATATTCAGATAACATTAAAATGGGACAATGCAATAATATCACTAATATTTCTATATAATATGGCAGACAGTGAAATACGATGAATTACTTTTATTTGGAAAAACATGTTAGTCTACTTTGACTCAAGGATGTTAGGATTTTTAGTGTTAGCATTAGTTTGTTTTCTTTTAATAAACAATTATTAAATTTATTTTACTAGGCAAAATGGAAAAACATCCCAATTGCCAAATGCTGATGATGTGCTCTCAGGATCTTAATGTATAATCTTATTAGTTTTCTGTTTTTCAGCTGGCAAAAGATTATAACGTCAGTATTTGTTCATCCTAGGGGAATTTTACTTGTGTATTTTAAAGATACATTTACCATTTTCCTCAGGTGATTTGTGCCAATATGTGTCCTATATTATCATAGCAACAAAAGTTTTTCACTTTGCAGTCTAAAGAAGTTCAGACAGATTTAGTTTGTTCTTCCAAAAACATTGATAGAATACCTGCTGCATGTTTTTACACAAAATATTTTTTGTTCTCCCTCTTTGAAAGAATATGTTTACCTAGAGAAAGTCTATGAATCAATGAGATTTGTGTTATGCTTTTTAAAAATATCAACTTGAATTTGTTGCTAAGCATCCTCAAGAGGTAGTTGTGTGATTTTTTTAATATTTAAGCAAATGACATTAGCTCTTTCTGATACTAACTGTAGTGTTTCTAAGAAAACATAAACCTGAGCTTCATTCCCCCTTTTGTTGTACTGTGTCATGATCTCTATTCACATGAAATCTTAAATTAAAATGTTAGCAGGACACGGATATTCCCTTAGATTTTTCTTTGGTTGGCTAGATCACCTATAGAAAAATGCAGTGAAGAGAAGCAACTTTGATAGTTATTTTTGCTCTGATACATTCAGAAAATTGATAATAATAATAATAAACTAACATTTGAATGTCATGCTTTACAGTGGCTTTTAAACACGTCTTCATTTAACCTGGCTTCATGTCTCTCTTGTTGGTAGATATTAACCCCATTTTAAACAGAAGGACAAAGAAATTTGGAAGAGTGAGTGGCAAGCCCAAGTTTACCTCATAGTAGAGTCACAAATTAAACTTGCGAGTTCTGATCACAACCTTGTTACAGCCACAGTGAACTTCCCATGATTAGGTGTCATGGAATGAGAAAAATAAAATATAAAATGGAGTAAGCACTACTAAAGTAATTTTAATTACAAAATATTTAAACTATTTAAACCTTTTTCTTTCATTGTGTGTGTGTTTTAGATTATCAAACGTTCCTATTGAAGGAGGTGTTTTTGTTTTTGTTTTTTGGGCTTTTTTCACTATTTTCTTTTTGTTGATGTTGTTGTTTTGCTTTGTTTTGTTTTTAATATGACAAGGAGAGATAACCTAAAGGAATCCTTCAAACTGGTCACCTTGAAAATAATAGAGACAAACTGAGACTGTTGTTTCAACATACAAATTATTTACTTTATTCACAGCTGCACACATTTTTTGAGACATTCCTGAGGGCCAGCTCACCTCTTCAGGCTTTTGATCATATGAAGGAAGCAATTAGCAAACTCCTGCTAGCTGCTGAAGTATTCAGTGACACATCTATTCTGGGACCAAAGACCTTTGATAGGTAATAACAAATTTTAATTTAAAAAAAAAAAAAACTACCTGCTAAAAACTGTTAGTGAAAATATATCTTAATTATAACAAGTAGATGGTACTTGGAAAATTTTATGTCAGTATGCAAATATAATCTAAACATATGTGATCTAATTTATAGATCCGAAGACTTTGAGAATGTAACAGACTTATTATTGAGTGGTTACGAGAAATACAAGTTTTTAAAATTAAATTTTAAAGTGCATTCCCCTTTCAAGCTCATTTCTATTATACATACTTAGCATTGACTAGATGTAACTTTACTTACACATAATACATTTTGTTCTCGAATCTCACTGGTTTCATAATATAGAAAAGGAAACAAAGACCTCTATTAAGAAAATTCAGTAACTCCTATAGACATATCTCAGTTTACTTGAATATACTTATTGCCTTCGTTCTAAGGAAGTGTTAAATCTAGTATGTCAAAAGAAGGGGGGAGAGCACCTCCATATAAACTTTATCATACGTTTTATGTGAATAAGTGCCTATCACGTAGGATTAGGAGAGTTTTCTTCTCCATATTTAGGTTTGCATGGAATAACTTCATCGTTTGCTTAATATATTATGAATACTTAGATATGTTTGTATTTTCCGTAAGGAACAAAACAGACTTTAAATTCAAGAATTAGTTACATGTAATTTTAGATTATCCAAGCCACTGCTCTTTTTAATTAGTACAGACATTGAAATTTAACTATAGCAATTATTAATAATATGATAACAAATAACAGAGTCAATGTAGCAAAGAATATATTTTTGTGTTACCTTGTGTTTTTATTACAGATGCAGATCATGTTTTCAGCTTTTAAGTTTTGAAATAGGATACAGCAGTTTCAGGCACCCTGTAGTGCTCCAGGTGAGCATATCAAAGGCCTTATGAGTGGTGTGAGCTTCCACCTTTTGGTGAAGGATGTGTGTGTGTGTTGTTTACACTCATAGTAACAAATCAATAAATAGCAAGTTACATCATAGTCACCATGGGCTTCCAGTCATTGTGGATATGGGAATAACCAATATGTGGAGAATCTACGAGTTCCAATCCCCACCATATGTCCCTGTAGAACAAACATGAATTTTTCTGTGGTTCAACCACTGTTTATGAAATACATGTGATATAAAGCTAAGTTTGTGTTAATGGAGAAAAGCAGACATGCAGATAATAGAAAATAGCAGATTACCCAGTGTATTCACATGGTGTTATAAAAAAGTGACTCTTGTATTCTTTACATATAGACACATAGTTTGAAATTGTTGTATATTTTAATTTTAAAAGCAATGGGAATTTTTAAAATGTGTTTTAAAAATGTGTTTGCTAGTATTAATTTGTATAAATTGAAGTGGTTTTTGTATACTCTGATTCTTTCCCTTTTTCTCAAATTAAAAACTTATTCAGATTATCTCCTCCAACAAGTTTTTCTTCTAAAATAGCCCTTAGTGGCAAGAAGATTAAAAAAAAACAATTGATTGAATTAGTCTATACATGTTGAGTATCCCTTATTTGAAATACTTGGGACCAGAAGTGTTTCTGGTTTTGGATTTTTTTTTTTTTTGAATATTTTCATATAATAAATAGTGGGACTTGGGAATGGGACTCAAGTCTAAACACAAAATTTATTTATGTTTCATATACACCTTATACGCATAGCCTGAAGGTAATAATTTAATATAATATTTTAAATAATTTTATGCATGAAACGTTTCTGTACATTGAACCAGCAGAAAGCAAAGATGTCACTATCTCAGCCACCCATGTGGACAATCTGTGGTGGTTTGGCATTGCCGTCATTCCTGACTCAGGATTTGCATGCTATTGATAAGCAGTCATTTTCTTACACTTATTTAGACATAGGTACTTAACAGTACCTAATATGACATACCATCAATACAGTGAAAAGACGTGCTCAGGATAACTTCGCAGCCCAATGTTCAACAATATTTTTACATCACCGAGTAAAGAATAAGCAGAAAACCCAGTGCGTAAGGCACATAGGTCTTGGCCCGACGTGGGGCATCATGGGGAACCTCCCATGGCACATCTGCCTGCACACATGCCATTTTTCACACTTGTGGGTGTACTTGTGTGGGGGAATCTGGGCCTGTGCAGAAAAGATACATGGCAGCTGAAGGGGGCTGGGATGGCCTTTTTACCCTTGAGGAAGCTGAATAAACTGTGCATTGTGTGCATGTGTTTTGACTGTGACCTGTCACATAATGCCAGGTGTGAAATTTTCCACTAGTGGTGTCACGTTGACCATGTTGGAGCATTTTGGATTTCAGATTTTCAGATTAGGAATGTACAACCTGTAAAATGCTGTAGCCTGGGATTATACAGGGAAACCAATTACATTATATGTGGCTCAGACATTTGGTTGAATAGCTCCAAAATTTATCCGTAAAATTTAGAAACTTTATGAATTAACATCTTTTAATGGTAATTTATTCATTGTTTTGCAAACATATCTAATAGTTACGTGTTATATTTTTAAAAATGTATTGTTCAGAAAAAATGCTATGTATTATCTTCCATGAACAGAAATTCTTCAGCTATAAAGGGCTTCAAGATAAACTAATGTGACTTTATAATACATCAATTAATTTTCTTATACATTGAAAGTTGTATCTTCAAAAGAACATTACTTACATTTATAAAAGTGTTGACCTCGAAAAAGACCACTAGATGTCAGTTCTGATCTACAATCCAACAGGAAATAAATCATACCTTAGAAGTGCTGTGATTCTGTTGTATTAAAAGTAACTCAGTGAAAAATACTTGCTGTGATTCTACTTTCAAAGGTGCATGAGCATTTAAATTTTCAAGATGACGATAATATGGATTCTGAGGACCAAAATACAGAAGAATTCCTTTTAAAAGACACTTTCGATTTTCTCTTCTCTAATGAATCTTCACTTTCCGTATTTACTGAGATATTTCAGAGACTTTATAGATCAGATGTATTAAAGGTAAGTGCATATTTCTGTGCTGACCAATATTCTTTCAAGTCATTCTTAGAAAGTACCATTTTCTTTATTGTGCAATTAAGCAACTTGATAATTCATTTGAAATTAATTGGTATCGGGCCGGCCCGGTGGCGCACTGGAGAGTGCACCACGGCGTTCCCGCCGAGGGTTCGTTCCCGCTCACTGGCTGAGCGTGGTGCGGACGCAACACCGAGGGTTGCGATCCCCTTACCGGTCAGTAAAAAAGACAAAAAAAAAAAGAAATTAATTAGTATCTGTTATACCTTTAAAATTTTTCTGACCTGAGGACCACTATTATTCTTAAGATAGCTAAGTATTTGAATGACTGATTATGATGAAATTATGGGTTGAAAATGAAGTAAGACAGTTTATAATTCCTAAAAAAGTTTGTGGATATTATGAATATACATATTATATATTATAAAATGTTTTAAAAGGAATGTTTGAACTTTTGGAGGTAGTCTAGAACAGCAGTGAGTGCTCCAGATACACATCAGGGGATTTGAGTTATAACACTAATTTTTTTTAAGCAATCACATCTACTAATATGTTTGGGTAGATGCTGATGAATAAGACATGGTGCTTTAGAGTAGCATGGGTTAATTTTTATGGCATGCAACAACACTAGCAAAGCATCATTGAGCTATTTCATCCAGATCCTCCTTGTCAAATATAAAGTTTTCTTATATTCTGACGCCGTTGTGATAAGTTGAAACTGCTATGTATTATTTATCATTCATTAGTTCAGCTGTTTATTTATAGAGTTCGAAATTTGGTTGGTTTATGAAGTGAGAGGCAATTGTGCTAAACATGGTTTGGTTTTTTAGCAATTGCTTACCATTTTTTCTCTTTAATATAGGGTGAAAACTATCAAAAGGAGCTAAATCAATGTCTGTCTTTAGAGGAAATTAACTCAATTATGACTTTCATTAAGGAACTTGGGAGTCTGGGACAATTCCAACTGGTAAAACAAAAGTGACATTTGATTCCTCTCACATACTGCCTGCTTTTGACTTCAAACTAGATGGCAATATTTCTTTAAAAACTAAAAAAACTTTGTAAGCTTCTTTCTTTTTTTTTTAGGAAATCTGAACAGTAAGATGAGCAAGCTCTATATGCTTTACTTGAAGAGTCTGCAGATAATACGTGATTTATTAAAGATAAAAGAATGTGGGTTTAGTATAGCTGCCAGGATTTGACAGTTTTAAATATCAACATTTTTCTAAAGAAATTTTGCTTTTACCTTTTAAACATTTACATGCATCCCAAATTCATGCTTATTTACTCTTTTTTGTTTGTATAAAATCAAATATAGTTGAATGTAACAAGAATATTTTAGAAAGCTACCTAAAGTCATAATTTGTTGTAACTCTGCTGATAACTTTTAAAAATGCCAATAATTATAATAATTTTTAGTGGTTGTATCCTAAAAATATTTATTTTTCTCCTCTATTTTCTTGGGCTCTGTTAATTTATTGGTCAATATCAAAGGATAATTTATGCATATAAATTATGTATGCTTAGCACTTGCTTTGTTTCCAGTTCTACCATTTATAGACATATAGACAGACCATAATGAATTTGTATTTTTACACCTAAGATTTGTTTATATAAAACATCATTTTAAAGTAGAATTTTTAAAAGTTTATTAATAATTTATTATTAATCTGATGTTTGGCTCAGGCAGTTTTTTTTTACTTTAAAAAATTTATGTATGCATGTGATACTTGTATGAATTTAACCAACTAAGTTAACTGATGAACATTGTACACTTGTTTTTATAATTTAACCCCATATGTTGGAGGGTTCAAAGTAAGCTTATTTTCCCAAAGATTATTTATTTGGTGCATTATCATTTTAACTAATTTAAATATAGTAAGTATTACATTCATGACAGTTGGCTCAATACTATAGAAATATAACAAAGAGACCTGGTCTCACCCTTCAGGAATTCATAATTTAAGATACTTTGAAATGTGGGGAACATTTCTCAGTACAATTTGAGGAAGAACTAAAAATTTATTTTACAGGAGAAAGGAAAAACCTCAACTTCCTGACTCTCACAGTAGAAAGAGCATAAAACCACAGATTTTTTTTTTTTTTGGTGAGATTAATATTTCTCACCCTGACATAATTCACTTGCAACCCAAGAAGAATTCTCATTCCTGACTTAATTATTTAGCTGGAAGTTATCTTTAGCTGGAAGAAGAAATCCATTTCTATTCAGTAAAAATAAAACTTAACCCATTTGGAAATATGATCATCAATAAAATTAGTTTCATATAAAAATGGCATATACCTTAACTGTGCAGAAAATTAAAGTACTGGACCAATGAGTATTTAATAGATATCTAATTTTTAAAAGATCTGATTAAAAAGCCTCTTCTGTTAACAATACATTTTAATTTATTTTCCATAAGTTATGCTGATATGCTGTGTCTGACTATTTCTTCTCAGCTCTTCCCGTCTACTACTCCTGGGATTCAATCTTTGATGCGTGAATTTTATGATATGGAAAATCCTATGAGAAATCCTGGCTCAGTACTGACCCAATACCAGTCTCTTTTAAATGTATTTGAACAATTTCAGCTTATGAATAAAAAGGCACAGCTACATCCGCTGGAACGGTAAGATAGCCACAAATTTGAATTGTGCAATCCCAAAATCTCTAGTCTAAAGATTGATTTCAAAAGGCTTTGCCTACATTAAAGAAAGCAACAAAAAGAAGTGTGTCCAAAAATTCATTCTCTGGAAAATAAATGTCTTGAAAACATTGAAACCATAATGATTCTAGTGGTCTTCAGACACTATAACAAAAATATATCCAACAGTGTTTCAAACCAATAAGACTTGACTCCACTATAAAGTAATGCTTAAAATTAAAAGTTTCTATCTAGTTTCCTCCTATGATATGTATCCTTGAATTGAGGGAGCATAAGACAGAAAGGATTAGGTGAGATTTGTTTTATGACCCAAGTGGAGCCTGATACAGTAAGAGTATTTACATAGAGGTTTTTGAGGTGTAACTTTATTCTGGGAACAACCTATCCAAATTTCTACGCACATGTTCTGTCTTTGTTTCATGCAACTTTTTTTTTTTTTAAGAAGGTAGAACCTTAGAGGGACATGTTTGGCTAGGGTAATAGTCTCCCATCTCCACGTCCATTCTAACGAGAGGTGGTAATAAAGGAACGAGATGGAGCTGGGAGAGGTGAAACGTAAATGGCTCCAGTTATTGGTGAAAAGGGGAAGCACCTAAGGTTTCATCTGCTTCTTTTTTATCTGGATGAAATTTAGAGAGTTATTTGACTTTTCTACTGCCAGGAAAAGAGGAGTAAACCTAAACCTCCTAGGGAGATAAAAGACTAAATGGCCATGCCATAATCGTTTATGTCTCTTGCAGTCACCCTGGGGAATGGCTTCAGTTCTATTGACTTAACTTCATTTCCTTCTGCTGTAGGAGCTAGTGAAAACAGTTCTATGAGAAACTTTCTTTTATAATTCAGAAATACAAGTAATCATATATTTGAAGAATTCTTAGGACATCTTCTAGGATCAGAACTCCCTTTAGTTGCCACAATTTTATGAAGTTGGCCTTGTTTCCTCAATACCTGGAAGTAGTAGGCCTGGCAAAAGATTTTGTTTGTTCGAAAATTAGGTTTTAAATAATACAGGTCAAAGCCACTTTGTACTTTGAACTATAACTTTTGCAATCCCTCAGATAATCTAGGACTGTTCATTCACATTGAAGATGGGTATATAACAGACTTGATTTTTCCAAGAAGCCTATTTAAGTATGGTTTTTAACTTTGAGTAATTCCCTTGCGATATGCAAGCTTTGGAAAGTTTGTTCTCTGGCAAGTTTTTCTCAAGCTCCACATGAGTTGTGGTGTTAAGCAATTAATCGATCTTAAGTTCAGAATATTGGATTCTCTTCCAATAAGGAAATCTACTAAAGGTCAGTGTTGAGTATAGAAAGAGTCAGGTCTTTTTTGAATCACACAGACGCAGGTTAAAACACCCCAACTTTAGAGTTTATTAATTACAGCAGGCAAGATTTTGACCCCTCTGAGATGCAATTTCCTTATCTGTAAAATATGGGTAATAGTATCTACCACATATTATTTCAGCAGGATTATGTAAAATAACTTCCATGTCCTACATGGTATTTGTTATGCTGTAGCACAGGTAGGTAGTAAGTATCAGTATACTTTCTTTTCCATCTTTCTATACCACCCAAAGGTCACTTCAGGTTCTATAGTGGGAGTAATGTTCTTTCTTTTATAGGGAAAGCAAAACAAGTTTGAAAGATTTACCTAAGTTAACATAGAGACAAGTATACTTTAGATGCTTACCAAAAAGCAGTTGGTGTATTGCTCCTAGAGCATTTCAAAAAAAAATTACCAATTCTAATATCTTTAAGTTTACCAATGAGTGTATATATATTTAATTATCACTCATGCCATATTGCAAGGAGGATGCATATTATTCACATTTTTTAGATGAGGAAACTGAGGTGGTAAGAAAATGGGTCTTTTGCTCAAGTTGCACCACTGATAGAGTTGGGACTAGGACCATGGCCTTCTCTTCCAGTGCTTTTTTCTAGTACATCATGTGCACAGAAAGGTTATCGCTGCCCTGATCCTCACAATGGTCTTCTCCAGTTTTTCCTACTGAAAAAGTCAATTTTACGTACCTATACTACCTGTGGGGTTTAATGACTTCATCCTTTCTTTTAAGTAGAGATCATTTGCTTGTAGCAACAAGGTGAGAAAAGAGAAAGTCAGAAAAGCAAAAGTAGTAGGTAACAGTTGTGTGTGTGCCCTGAGGCTTGAAATCCAGAGATCTTAACAGAATGTGTAAATCCGAACAGAATGAAAATCTTAAAATCAGTGTTTGTGCACTATCTGCTAATTTTCACTTGACTGGAAATAAAGTTGCATGCATACTTTGCTCTAAGGAAATGCTTTCCATGAAAATCCACATGGACTCAAAACAAATAATTTATTCATAAAATTGCGAAATAAATCACTGCAGGATGCCTTAACAAAGTGTCTCAGACGTTTCCAAAATTCGGTTTATATGCATTTCAGGATTGTGTCTTTTGCATGATTCACCTGCAGTTATTGTTTCACATGAATTCAGAAATGTTTTGTTTGTTTAATTTGACCTGGCACCCAGTTGAACTTCAACTAAACATATCTCACACCAAGCTTGCTTTATTTGTTTCTTTGTGTTTTAGAAAGAGAGAAATATTCTAAAGAAGTCCTATACATCATTACCGTTCACCCCTAATTACTTCATCATACATATAAAAAAATAGAGAATTTTAAAATAAAACTGCATAAAATGTTTACACCTTTCAACATTCACATTATTTTTAATTTTTTGATTCTTCTTAATTGCCTATCGGATGTTTATATTTTGAAGGAATTGAATATGCTTTATTCATCTCCTCTGCTACAGTATACAGAATAGGACAATATCTGGAGTAATAGGTAATTTATAAAATGTTATCTAACACAGAGCATTTTATTTAATTCTCATTGAATCCCTGGGAAGGCAGGTATTGTTATCTCCATTTTGCTGGGGTGGAAATGGAAACTCACAGCAGCACAGGAACATCATGTCAGGGCTTGCGAACCATCGTGCCTGGTGTTCTCTATCATGAGAACCAGCAATCTTTCCATACGTGATTTAGATTATTTTGGTCTCAAACTTGAGGATTTAAAAGGCAAGATGGTCAAATTTTCAGTAAGTTACTAAGCAGAAAAAATGAGGTGAACACTACCAAGATACAACTAACCTTTACCATTCACTACCATGAATCACAGTTTAAGGAGAGAAGCCTTGGCAAGACATAGGTCATTTTCTGATGGTGCACTTATATTTCTTTGATTATATGTATGTTCGTCTCAGGCTGTGCCTCAGAGTTTCCAAGACTTCTTGCTTCAAAACTGTGTAACTTTGTCCAAACAGATTCCAATAAGGATGTGTGTTTTTGAGTCACTTCTGTTGGACCCGGGCTATCAGAGATTGCTCTGTTTTGGATTGAAGAATGACTTTTTGCCCTGGTTTTCTTCAAATGTGCTTCTACTGATTAGAGATGATGAGATTTCCACCCACCTCGTTTGAGGCTAGATTGCTAGCTTTGAGTAATGAAATTCAGAAAGTGTTTTCTTTGTGTTCGTCAAGATAACTCTGTCCATACAGAAGAGAAGATAGTGTGTTAGATGTACTTTCCATGTATTTTGTTCATTTCATTGATCCAGAGTTGTTTGGCATTGCATTTGCAGGAATTCTTTCACAGAGGATAAGAACACTGAAAAACCACAAGTTCCATTTGATACAATTGAAAAGAAAAAAGGTAAAAGGATATATTTCTACTTACTTCAACATAAAAATAAGTATTGCTTGGCCAAAAACCATATAGAAATGTTTATCTTTGTTAGCAATCAAAAATGAAAATTAAACAAGAGAATGCTATTTTCCCTAAAATTTGGAAAGTTTTTTTTCTTAAAGATAATAGAGTTGAGGAGAGGGCAGGGAAGTATTCTCATTGTGCTGGTGGATGTATAAATTAGAACAATCTTTATTAAGGGGCCATTTAATAACTTATTTTAAAAAAGCTTTAAAAGTTGTTCTTAGGGCCGGCCCGGTGGCGCACTGGATAGTGTGCCGCTTGGGAAGCGTGGCGGCGCTCCCGCCCGAGGGTTCGGATCCCACATGCAGACCGGTTCCTGCTCACTGGCTGAGCGAGGCGCGGGAGCAACACCGAGGGTTGCAATCCCGTTGCCGGTCCCCGGTCCGGTACGGGGGCAACACTGAGGGTTGCGATCCGTTGCCGGACACAGAAAAAGACAAAAGACAAAAAAAAAAAAAAAGTTGTTCTTAAAGACCGGAAATTTCACTTCTAAATATTCATTTTTAGAGAATAAGTAAGATTGTATACAAAAATTTAATTATGTAAATTATTAATGAATGAGAAAATTAGAGACTACTACTATTGCCAAAGAGTGGACTGGGCACATAATCTATAGTCACTCAATGAAATGATATAAAGCCATTCTTATATCATGAAATAATTTTTATAAGATGAAAGATGTTTATGATATATTGTTAAACATAACATTTGACTGCTACCAGTGTGAACTTCAAGGAAAACTAATGGTAATTTTGATTTTCTCTTATTGGCCTATTTCCTCATTTTTTTTTTTTTTTTTTCCATCTAAAGAACATCTGAGCTTTGGGTCATACGAAAAGAAAATATTTCTAATTTTAAGAAAAAAAAAGTGAAAAGAAGTACCTACCCAAGTATCCATAATTTTAAAAAACATGAGTTTTCCGATTACAAATCAGGACTGAATCCAATACAGTGGTTCTCAGGGTGTGCCAGTCTCCCCCCCGCTCAGGCTAGCAGCAGCAGAACCACCTGGGAAACTGGGAAAATGCAGATCTACTGAATCAGAATCTCTGTGGATGAGGCCCAGCAATTTGTATTTTAACAAGCCCTCCACGTGATCCTGATGCACGCTAGGGTTTGAGAACCAGTGATTCAATAGAACTAATCGGTAGGCCCAGTGAAGAACTGACAAGAAATTGATGTACTGACTGCCTTTCTGTCTTTCACCATTCTTTCTCTTTAAATGAACAATTTAAGCACTCTGCGTGTTTTTATTCTATTATTTGTTTCATAAATATTTATTAAGGTATTTTTTATATAGTTGTTTGGTTGAATTCAGAAACTTTGAATATCAATGGAACCAATTGGATGGAATTTTTGTAATTCTGCTGATTTGGAAAATTACAGTCATAGGATTAGAGAACTAGAAAGAACCTCAATAGATCACCATCAGGCAATAGATGGCATGTACACCGTTATTTTCTCCCTTAATATTTTTCTAATTAAAATAATCGTTCTTCTGAGCTTTGGATCAAGTAACTTGTTTTATTGTGTTTGTCAGTTTTACTTAGAAGTGCCCACTGGTGTAATAAAAGTTAAATACTAAAGTATGTGCTTTATTATTCTATGAGATAACTAAATATGTATTTTAAAATTTTTATTCATAGTTTTGATTTTAAATTTACATTTCTTATTTTTTTAGCTACAGTTCCACAAATTATGAATGAAAATAAAGAAATACATTGCAGTGATGGTGAGTTGAGATTAAAGTGTTGTGGCAGTTCAATCAACAGATAGCCCTGCTTTGAAAAAAATCATTTTCTCATATTTGGATATTTTAAAGTTGCTAATTTATTTTAAGTAAATTTTCAGAAGTTATTAGATTTCTGGTTGAGTCAATATGTGTCACTTTTGCCTAAGAAGAACATTTTTAATTTTCTATTTTTGAACATGAAATGTTATGTTTGTTTAATGACAATGACTTTCAGACTCATTTTGAGGGGCTCAAGTGGAAGAGCTTGGCTTATTGGTTTTGTATATTGATCTTGCAGAGATTTCTTTCCTACCGGATGGTCGCTATAATGCATAACGTTTGAGTAGAATTTTCTTGATGACAGTTGAGCATTTTCAAGGCAGTTATTAATCTATTTTCTTAAAATTCATGATTTTTTTTTTACCAAGGCATTATAAAGAAAAATATATACATTTTCAATTCATATAAGGGTACTTCAAAATTTTGTAGAAAAATAGAATTGAAAGAAAATACAAGCCTTTCCATGAACTTTTTAAAGAGCCCCTGTATAAACTTTAAATTTAAAAATAATTTTCTCGGGCCAGCCCGGTGGCGCACTGGATAGTGCGCTGCTTGGGAAGCGCGGCAGCGCTCCCGCCCGAGGGTTCGGATCCCACATACAGACCAGTTCCCGCTCACTGGCTGAGCGAGGCGCGGGGGCAGCGCCGAGGGTTGCGATCCCGTTGCCGGTCCCCGGTCCGGTACGGGGGCAACACTGAGGGTTGCGATCCGTTGCCGGACACTGAAAAAGACAAAAAAGACAAAAAAAAAAAAATTTTCTTTACTCTGGTCATTATTATTACAGTGGTTTTGCAAATATATCATTTTAGAGAGTCTAACTGACTTTTCCAAGGTTGCGGGAGCTATTAAATGTCTGAGCTGGATCTTAAAGCTGGATCTTCAGATTATTTGTTTAAAGATTCTGAATTTTCTTAATATTCTATAAATATGATACAAAATAAGAGTTCTACAAAGTAGGTTTGTTTTTTGACAATGTGTACCTTGTAAAATATATATCATTTATCTATCTATTATCTGTAGTTGGTAATAAAACATGCACTTAGGAAATTTAATCTTTCACAAATAAAATATCAATTCTAGTAAAATGTTAAAGCTAAAAAAATGCATAAACTTAGATTTAATTTATTGAAAATATAAGTCTTGTAATTTAATAGAATCTAATTTGTATCTCCTAAAATAGAATTTAATTCATTCATGACATTTTAACACTATCATTAAAATCATGGTAGGCTGAGAAGTAATATAATAATATAGTTTAATAGAATCAACAAATACATCCAATTAAAGAAAATAGCATTTTAAATAAATTAATAGAGAAAATATAATAGGCACTGCTTATGCCATTCCCTCCCTGCACACACTGCCCAATCTCCCATCTCTAGAAGAATACATGCTGCCCTAATATCCTGGGAGACTGTCATCTAAAGTGTGGTGGGAAAAAGACTAGTGAGAAAACTAGGAGCAAAATTAGACTGAACATTTGTTGAGAGTCTATTCTGTGCCTGATCCTGGGCTAGATGCAGCACTGGGAAAGCTACTTCACCTCTACTTTCTCATTTGTAAAATGAAAGCTTTGCATTGAATAATCTCACTTTTCAGTTCCCAGGTAACATGGCATAGATGATGCAAACATGTAAGATAAGCTCTTCAATGTTCATGTATTTGTGCTGATAAAAACTAGTCCTGCCTGGATCTTCCTCATCAATCCTCCTACTTTTATAGTATGATATAAGACTTAAAAAAATAACTCGATGATGCCTCAGAACAGGTGGGATTATCTTTAAGAGTCTAGGATGTTCTGGTGTTTAATATGAGTTATGATTATCCCCCAAGAGGGCAAGGAAATTCTGTGGTTCAAAGAAATCCATTAAAAGCAATCAGAACTTCAAAGAGCTTTTTCATATATACTTTACTAAATAGGTTAAGCAGCCTGCTACCACCCTACCTCACGCTGGGTTCTCCGTAGATCTAAGGTAAGCTGGCCTGAGACAAGTTGGGACTGGGATGGGGAAGATACCAAAGAAACACCAGGTGTTTGTAGGCGGCGACACCCGTGATTCAGTGGAGGATGAGTCAGAACTAAACCAACTTTCAGATAGTGGTGGATACAGCACGCAAGCCAGAGGTGGAGAGTTTCTGATGAAACCAAAAATTAGCACTTTCTAAAATCCTGCTTAAAACAATGATTGCACATTTATTTCATCTCATGTAGGGCTGAGTTTCAGTTTATAACAAAGGCAAGCCCCATTGAAAACTGACTATTTAGTGAAAGGGTAAAATGCAAGGAAATTAACTCTCAGTTAATCTCTATAAAAATATATCCTACTAAATTAAAGTACATCTTCTGTATTCTATTTTGACAAAGGATCTTCTACCTTGTTACTCATTTAGCTAGTTCTGAGCACAGAAGTGTAGCAGAAGTATTTGTATTCCCTCTGTGCCTAGGCAATGGTCCTCTTAAAACCACAGTCCATATTCCGACTCCAGTTTGCTTAATGTTTTGCTGGATTTGGAGCATTCATTTAAATCAAATCTCATGACTAATATCCTATTTTAACTGTGCTTATCTTGGTACCTTAAATATAGAAAATGCTGGGAAAGAAAACCTTTTTTAAAATTTAATTTAAAAAGTATTTATTTTTTGAATTGAAACAATTGGTTATACATATTTATGGGTATGCAATTGACTATCAGTATTTGTGTATGGTACATAATGGTCAAATTGATATTATTAGCATGTTCATCCTTGCAAATCATAATTATTCTATATGTTCCTTTCCCAATTACTCTCTAACTCCCTTTCCCCTCCTCTTTTCCCACTCCTAGTAACTATAGGTCTGTTCTCTCCTTCTGAAAGTTCAATGTTTTGTTGTGGCCTTTCTCTCTTTTACTTTCTCTCTTCCTTCCTTCCTTCTTTCCTTCCTTCCTTTTTCTCCTTCCACTTATGAGTGAAGACAAGAGGTATTTCTCTTTCTGTGCTGATACCGACACCTAGTCCTCAGAACTAGAGTAAAGCCACCACATGGTTGGTGGTACACATTACCGTGGTTGGTGGTGCATCTCCATGTCCAACAAAGAAAAATAAAATAGAAAATTTGATCTTGTTGAAGCATAAAGTCTGGTATATAATGGGAGATGCTACTGGAGAGCAAGACAAGGAAGGAATTGTGAAATGCCTTGTCTTCCCTATTAGGAGCTTGGATTTGACTGTAGAGGTGATGAAAAACCACTAAAGAAACGAAGACAAATCATCAGATTTTATTTTAAGAAAATTATTGTGTTAGCTGTAAAAAAGTAGAGGGAAATATAGTAGTTAACAGAATAATTTAGTTTCTCTAAATTTAATTTTATAGTGTCCTGCAGTGAATTCTGTTATCTTTTTGGTTGCTGTGTTGTTAAATATCGCTGAGTATTTTATATAAAAGCAATGCAAGAATTCTATAGCATTTTCTCTATATATTTATACTTTCTAGAATTTTGTTGACTATTGAAAAGCATTGATGGAACAAAATACTTGTAGATATTTCTTTAAAAAATATTTTGCTAAGCTTTTGGGTAATTTGTTTATTCTAAACATTAACACTAAAATAATTTAACAGTAGCCAGTGTATGTGCCTATAAAGTTATTTTTCTTCTTTCTCACTATATGTAATAATTGGGCTACCAAAAAGAAATATCTATTTCTACAATGCTTTAGAATCAATGGTAGGAGGTAATATTCTAGGGTCTATACCAAGGTTGAGCCGAGCATAGTCTTTCCTTCTTATACTTCATGGTACTTTCCCTGGCTGAGGTATCCTAAGAGGAGAGGAGTCTCAGGATGCCCTTGTCAATATTTTTCTGTCTGAGTGGATGGTATAATATTAGAGTTTGCATTCTTTGCCCCACCCTACTGCCAATAAGCTACTATGTCAATCAAATCACAGTTTAATGATACTCCCTGTTCAGAAATAATAAAGAATAAGAGAATTCCTCATTCCTTGCTGGTATCCTTCTGTTGCCACCCAACAGAGCCATCCCCTCCGTTTAGACAGTTGCTTGGTAAATGCAGTAAAGATCATACAAATGTTATCAATCCACAGGAGAGACCTTTTTTTTTTTTTTTTCAATTTCTGTGCCTTTAAACGTTCAAGGGCTGAGCAAAAAATACTTTCTGTATAACACCAACTAAAGTCAACAGCTGTTATATGAAACAAATTCATACAAAATTGAAAATTCAGCTGAAGCTACAAATGAGCTCTAACCAGGGTGCTGAACAGTCAGCAGTGATCACTGAAGTTGTTCAAAGGAATTAGGAAAAGAAACCCCAAACCTTAATCATATATGATTTTAAAATATTTATCCATTTCACAGTTGTCTTTCCTTTGCCATTGTTTTTGTGTTTTTAACAGATAAAGACACACTGTGTCATATCAAGCAGATCTTCACACATCCACACTTGGAGCTAAATCCTGAATTTAATCCAAAGATCAAAGACTATTACTCTGAAGTCCCATTTGATGTGGTAACAGTGACAATTGGAGTGGAGACTTCTAAGTGTCAGTGCAAGGTGCATCTGCATGAGCAGGCAGGGCCAAGGTATGGAGCTGCTGACCTGGGCTGAGCTGAGATATCACACGGGGAAAGCAGATATTTGATGCAACCTTTGAAAGTGGTTCAGGAAAGCTGATTCACAAGATCAGTGAAGAGATTGCCAGGGCGTGAAATCCTTCCTCTTTTCAGATGTTACCTGTTTTAAAAGAACACATTGGTGCTCTACTGATCTATTAGTGATCTTTGTAACTAATCTTGTAGCAATGTTGTAACATGAGGGGATTTTGTTATACAAAATATTGAGGACCCATTAAAGAAAAATTTTGTTTATTGTTGTCTTCCTGTTTTTAGACTATAAAGAGTTAATTCTTCAGAACAGTAACCTCTTTCTACTTCAACCCAGCTCCTCAAGTTTTTGAATATTTAGGGATTGATTGCTTAAACACATTGGTGACAATTTGTAGACATAGTACCACTAACTTTCCTGTCACTGGGATTTATTTCTATTGACTCTTTTGAAAGTCGCCTACTCTATTGTTTGTAATTTTGAACAGAAGGTAGAACCTTATTACATGCCATGTCCAAAGCAAAGAAGCTAACACATGGTTAAATGCTATAGGGAAAGAAATGCACTTGACATCCCTGGAAGTCAAGAGAGTCTAACAGAAAGAAAAGAGGATTCAAATCAGACCAACCTGGGTACCAATCCTGACCCTACCACGTGACTTTGGGCAATTTGTTTACCTGTTCTATGTCATGGTCTCCATGTTTAAAATGGGGGCAATCATAGTTTTTGTATAGAGTTATTGTATTAAATGAGATAATGTATGACCCGGACAGGTGGTTAATAAATATTAGTTTCTATCCCTTTAGTTAATGGAGGACATGACTTGCTCTGCAAAATGACTCTTGGCATAGCCAAGTATTTGTGAAATAGAGGTTTAATATTTTATTTTTATATTTTAGGTTCCTTAGGAAATTGTACAAACATTAGCTGTTTTTTATTCACGTAGTAAGCATTTAATAAATACTGATGTATGAATCAGTTTGGGCTAAATAAATGTCCCACATTCATACTCTCTCTCTCTCTCTCTCTCTCTCTCTCTCTCTCTCTCTCTCTCTCTCTCTCTGTCTCGTCTCTCCAGCTTTGCTAACTACTCTCTGGGTTTAGGAATGAACAAGATTGCAATATTTGTGGTGGATGAATCTCCAGTACAGGGTGAGACTCTGATCACCTACAAACTCACCATTTATAGAGAAGACCGCCCAAGTCTACCCTTGTTTGAGGACTTCACAGCATGTGGTTTTGTGCAGGTAAGTGGTAATAATCTACAACTCAGATGGAAAATGCGAAATGAAAATTGTTACAAGAAACTGTGTGCTTTTAAATCTAAACCGTGGTCTTATTTCAAATGAGAAAGAGTCCCAGCCAGATATCTAAGGCACTTCATCGTGAGTAGTGTTCTTTTTAGCATGGTAGCCCAGCAGTCATTGCGTTCAGTGGATTTATTGTGGTTAATATTAAAAAAAAAAGTCTGAGTACACACTTAGTGGTGAAATTGCTTTCACACTTCCCCTTTAAATTGTGCTGTTTTTCTTGGATTCATCCCTGGATCTACTTTTGATATTTTAAACTAGATTCAGTGGTATTTATTTTAAAGAATAAGAGGAAAATTTATAAAACTATTTTATGGAAGAGTTATTGGATAAATTAAATTAAATTTGCTTGTGATAGATAAATTTCTCATCCATCTCTCATGCCTTAATTATTCATCAAGGCTGTAGTTTCTCTTATGAACAAAACATACCTTCTTTAGCCTGGTGGATTTTGAAGGAGGGTGAACATTACCCCTAAACTTTGTCTTGTTTGGTGGTTCTCTCCTCTGTTTTTGCCCTTTTAGGATTCTATGTAACTTTCTATATTTCCTCACATCATATCCCTTCAATACAGGTGATTCCAGAAAAAGTAGTAATTGGTATTCTTATCATATATCTGTTAGCCCTCTCAGAAAGTATACTTGCAACTATGCCATGTTAAAGGGATTTCTGTGCTACTAGGAGCTTTAAAGTACAGAGGGTTAGTAAAAGAGAGAAATAGCTGATGGAGCCTCAGTGAGTAGTATGAATACCATGTTTTTAAAAAATTAATGGCCAAATGCAGTAATCCCCCTCCCCCACCACTATCTCAACTATTCCCAGGAGCCTAATACTATTTCATAAGGGTACCAGTTCATGAGATTTTTATTTTTTAAAGAGCACATATCTCTAATTTATGAATTACCACTGAGTCAAAGGGAATTTCACATTGGTCTAAAGATTGGTCTAAAGTAAGACTAAAATATTATTCTGAAAGATATTAATGAGTGGACTTAAAAAAATGGTAGAGTAGAATAAGGTTACATGGTCAAATAGGTTTATGAAGTAGTGAATTAAACAAAGTTATGTAGATTTCTTTACTGTAGGATTTCTCTGAACCTTTAATATACTCATGTAAATGGGGTCCTTCAAAACAAGAATACATGATGTGCTGCACTTCCAAACTTATTTGATGTTGTTTTAATGGAATAGCCATTGATATTTACTTTGTGGAACACAGTTGAGAAAACACTGGGCCAGATTATGGAGAAGATTCATAAGTACATTCCTCTCAGGTGAAAAAGACTTCAAAATATGTTCCTCTCAGTTTTCCACTTTTCAATTTGTTTATATGAGTTGCTATATCTCAGTCTTTTTCTGAACTTGGAAACTAATAATAAAGCCATGCCAAAAATGTTTTAAAAAATGAAGAAAAACCTATAAGGAGGTGTGTTTTTGTAAGTATGTATGTATCTTTTTGTATATATAATTATTTCCAAACTAAGTATTCTCACCTTTTTTGTGGAGCAATTTTTCTTTTGTATACTGCTAATGGGAGTGTAAAATGTTTGACTACTTTGGAAAACTTTGGCAGTATCTATTAAAGCTAAACATATATGTATCCTATGACTCAGCAGTCCTTCTAGCTATATACCCAAAACAAATGAAGTCCCATGTCCATAAAAAGAGTATACAAAAAAACTTCATATCAGTTTTAATAGCTAAAAGTTCAAAATAATTCAATAAGAAAGAAGATAAATCTAATGCAATACTATCGAGATATTTAAAAATAAATGAATTATTGATACACACAAACATGGAAGAATGTCCAAAACTTTATATTGATAAAAAGATGATAGACATAAAAAGATATACTGTATTTCTTTTTTTTTTTTTTTTGTCTTTTGTCTTTTTTCCATGTCTGGCAACGGATCACAACCCTCAGTGTTGCCCCCGTACCGGACCGGGGACCGGCAACGGGATCGCAACCCTCGGTGTTGCTCCTGCTCCTCGCTCAGCCAGTGAGCGGAAACCGGTCTGTATGTGGGATCCGAACCCTCGGGCGGGAGCGCCGCCGCGCTTCCCAAGCGGCGCACTATCCAGCGCGCCACCGGGCCGGCCCTGTATTTCTTTTATATGAAGTTCAAGAACAGGCAAAACTAATCTATGGTGGTAGAAATAAGAATAGTGGTAACCTAGAAGGTGTGGGTACTTCTAAACATAAGGGAACTTCTTGGGTAAATGTCCCATGTCTTGATTTGAGTGGTAGTTACACATATAACCAGGTGATGTATACATATATACAAAAATGTAATTAACTGTGCACTTAAGATTTGTGCTATTTACTGTACATACATTATGTAATATATAAAATATTCATGTGTATTTAGATATATGTAAATTATATACACTGTATATAAATCATACCTCAATAAAGTAAGAAAAGAGCATTAGTGGGAAAGTATGTATTGTTATCTTCCAAGACATGCTTCCCTTCTCAAATATTGTATTGATCAGAAACAAGTTAATTACCATGCAATGACTTTAACACATTGATTATGTTAGGAATTTGTTACTATAATATATACAAAGAAAAATATTAGAAAATTCTTGTGGGATGAATCTTACAGATGATTACAGGAAAGTATTTCAGTCAGTTATAAGAATGTTTTCCAGAAGGTCTTCATTTAAAGTTTATGTGTGGTCCCACTATAAGTATTGTATTTTATGACATGCAAAAGTATCTAATAAGCACTAGTATTTTTAAGTCTTTCTTTTAGAAACTGTCAGATGAACAAACAGGTAAATGTGGCACGAATAATGTGGATTGCTGTAGACACTTAACTAGGCACAAGTGGCCTCATGAGCTGAGAGAAGTGAACAGCAGAGGTGGAATATTCTCACCATCAGCTCCAGTTAAAATTTGAATCCAGAGACCTTTTCCTTATTTCTCTTTAATGTTTAATCTCATTAGCATCTTTAGATTTCACTGCAAGTTGATACCATGATGAAGATTACAGTACAAAGAAAGAGTGATAAAATTTCTAATCTCCTGTCAATTCTCAGGTATTTGAGAATTTTCAAATTAAGTTAATAGCTAAGCAGATATACATAATGAGACTTACAAACTTTTGGTTTTCTAAACTTTTCTTTTTCTATTCTGTCAACAACCATAGTGCCATCACTATATTCTTAGGGATAAAGGGCAGAGTTGAACTATTGCAGGTTAAATGATAGGGTGCTCTTTCTGCAAAGCCTGTACATACAAACCTAAAAGGAAATGAATTAAACTTCAATTATATTTTACTTATTGCTTCATGGAAAAAATTTTCTCCTTACATTTTAAGTTAGATTTTTGCCCAATGATCTTTATTGTTAAATTCTAAACAAACATTGTCTTACTTCATTGTGCTGCTATAACAAAATACATGAGACTCGGTGGTTCATAAAGAACAGAAATGAAATTCTTACAGTTCTGGAGGCTGGGAAGTCCATGATCTAAGTGCTGACATGTTGTCTAGTGAGGGCCTTCTTGCTGTGTCCTCACATGATAGAAGGGACAAAAACAGTAAAAGGGGCAAATGCTGCATCCTCACATGGGGGTAGAGCTGAAGAGTAAAAAAGAGCTAGTTTTCTCCTGCCCTTTTATAAGGCACTAATTCATTCACGAATATGGAGCCCTCATGACTTAATCACATCCCCAAAGGCCCCACTTCTTAATACCATCACAATGGGGGCTAAGTTCAATTTTGAGAGACATTCAGACCATAGCAAACATAAAAGGTAATACACCTTCAAATAATCAACAAAGAAAAATCCAATTTATGTTTAATCAAGGCTCCTAATTTCTCCTTCCCCCACTCACTTACCTTCTAGACATCAACTATTCATTTAACCATTTCACCAAAAAACTAACAGAGGAGAGAAGCAAATATAAGGCATACGGATCAATTAAATAATCAATTTCTGTGACATTTGGGGGAGTAATAAGATAAGTTATTAATTTGTTAATAGTGATTTTGTGTGATTTGTATTATCAAACATTGTTAAGTACCTACTTAGTCAAAATGAACTATTTGAGTATATTTAATGTCTATAGTCCAATTATTATTATGTCAATTGAAATTTGTATATGATTGCCACATAGGCAACTCTTATTTTAGCTATTCCCAGTGAGGGAGAAAGAACTAATTTACATGACTGATGTAAAACAACTACATTGGGACCAGGGTGTCTCAACCTAAGTACTGTTGACATTGGGAGCTGGATAATTCTTTGTTTTGGGAAGCTATACTGTGCATTGCAAGATGTTTAGCAGAATCCCTGCCTTCTACCCACTAGATACCTCATCAAGTTGTGACAACCAAAAATGTCTACAGACATTGCCAAATGCCCCCTAAGGGGCAACATTGACCCCACTTGAGACCACTGTTTTAGAAATAAGAATCCCTGCTTTTCTTCTCTTTTGGCTATTTAGTAGAAATGTGAATAATTTAGAGGTGATCATTCACTGCTGTATGTTGGAGAACCATTGTTATCTTCTTTTTCCTTGTATTTTTAATCATTTCTGTATTCAGTGATACTATTTTGACAGCTCTTTATTCTACTCATTAAACTGCCATCTTTTCTGTCTAATGTAATTATTATAATCAGAAATATGCATTCAGTTATAGAAAACATGATTCATAATGAAACATAAAAACATCATATAACATGGTTAGACTGTTATTTCATTTTGATTTACTCATAAATAGTGTAATGTTTTGCTGTTAGGAAGAAGGATTTAGAAAGTAATAAACTCTTATTGTGGCTGGAATATGTCATGTTTAGGAATTAATAAAATATATTTACGTTCTAAGGAAATGAAAATATATAGAGAGAAATATTTCTTTTAATACTCCTTTTCAAATCAAAATTTTTTACATAGATAACAATATAACATCCACAGAAGTTGATTTGTATAGATGATCTATAGTCTCATATACATTTTGGCCCCAAACTGTTGTGCCAGAATACAGCCATAAATAAAACCTACAGAAAGGTCATATAGCAGAAACCTAGGAGACCATGTTTCATGGATCTATTTGCTAGAAACAGCTTTCATTTTAAAATGGAAAGGAAACTACCAAGGAAAGAGAAAGGTGTACTTAAAAAAAGATTGTCCAGCATGTAGCTATACATTTAGAACCGACATTTTCTGCTTTATTTTTTAAAAATTAATTTGTCATCTAAAAGCTGAATTATTAAATGATGTGTAAATAACTCCAGTCATAGATTTGGGAATGCTTTATAATTCTCTCATTTATTTTTTGTATTCTTCCAACACCATAGAGGACTGTTATAAAATAGCTCAAATGATAGTTGCCTGATATCATAGTGAATATCCACAGTAAGATAACAGAAGTTCATTTATAAATAATTGTTTAATAAAAACCTGTAAGTTTCCAAAGTTGTAATGCTGATTAAATATCCATTTTAGTGGTTTTTTTTGTTACCTTGCCTACTTCAGTTTACCAGAGGAATGTGATTTAATTTTTCAACAGAATCTATGCTATAGTGAAATGTTCTCAACTAGTAACTGGTTTATTCACTTTGTCCTTAGAAATGCGCTATGTGCTGTTGGGGAATATGGTAGCAGGAGGGGCAGTAGTAGAAATGCAGTATTTGTAGAGCTTACACTAAGGCATTGTGTTAAGCACCTTAACTTCCTGTCTTATTTATTGTTCACCACAACTCTGAACGTATGTGATTTTTTATCCCCCTCTTTAAAAAAAAAAAAAACATATGGAGAAACTAAGGCTTTAGTAATGTTAGAAACCTTGTCCAAGCTTTCTATGTAATTAGTGGCAAAGATGGGATTTGAATACAGGTCTTGCTGACTTCGAATTGATCCCCTTAATTATTACCGTGTAAAGTAGAATCTAAAACCTTCATTGTACTTGCAGTTTACTTGACCTATTTGGGAAACTCATTCAGCCAGAAAGCAACCTTTTAAAACTTAATTGACTAGAAATTATTTCCATGATCATATACAATGTTAATTAATTTTTATCATGTTCTGAATTAATTGCACAATTCTGAGGTCCTCATAATCTTTATTTTTGGTGGAGAATGTTATATCAGAGCCATCCCTCAATAGTGTGTTTATTTGTAAATTTTAGAGCTATCTAATATCTAACATTTTACTAGACACTATATATAAGGGAAACACTTCTACACACATAATGCTTCTGTAGTCAGTACACTTCTGACACCGAATGTGTAGATTTTCCCCTCACGTTAATCATTTCTCCAACTCTCCAGAAACCAGCTGAGTGTCCTACAACTCAATAATGTCACTAATTTTCTGGAGTTAGCACAGACCCCACAGGGTAAGGGCTTAGGCGTACAAGACTGCCTCCATTGAGATGCCAGTTGCAAGTCCCAGGTTGTGACCTGTACTTCTGACCAACCAGCTGTGCATCAGTGGTTCCCATAACCCCCTCCTCGGGCTAGAATGACTCACAAAACTCAGAGAAACATTTACTTACATTTACCAGCTCATTATAAAGAATATAACTCAGGAACAGCCAAATGAAAGAGATGCATAGGTTGAGGTGTGGGGAAGGGTTGCAGAGCTTCCATGCCTTCCCTGGGCATGCTACCCTCCCATGTGTTCACCAGCCTGAAAACTCTCTGAACCCAGTAGTTTAGGGATTTTTAAGGAGGCTTCATCATGTAGGCATGATCTGTTATTAACATCTCCAGCCCCTCTCCTCTCCTTGGAAGACACAAGATAGGGCTAAAACTTTTAAGCTTCTAATCATGACTTGGTCTTTCTGGTGACCAGTCCCCATCCTGAAGCTATCCAGAACCCCACCAAGACTTGCCTCATTAGAACAAAAGATGATTTTATCACCCAGGAAATTCTAAGGGATTTAGGAGCCCTGTGTCAGAAATTGGGGTCAGAGATCAAATGTTAGAACAAAAGATGCTCCTAGCATCCCTATTAGTCAGGAAATTACAAGGGTTTTAGGATCCCTGTGTCAGAAATCAGACCAAATATATATATTTATTATTATGTCACAATATTCTAACATCTGAATATGTTTATTGGTGTCCGATATTTAAACTAGGATTAGATATTTTGAGTTCTAGAATTCTACTTAGCCAGAATATTATTATGCTACTAGTCGTTAAAATATTTTTCAGTATGCAGAATTTTTATTTCTATCTATCTATCTATCTATCTATCTATCTATCTATCTATCTATCTATCTATCTATATTGAAACATGAGTGTACAAATCTATGGGGTACAGCACTGAATATCAATATGTGATGCTCAAATCAGGAAAATTAGTATATTCAACCTCACACATTGTAATCATATTTTGTGGCCTTTTACCAATTTATTACGAACCCTTCTCCACCTTTGCCATCTCTGTTGGCCTCAGTTCTGTTCTCTCCTTTTGAAAGTTCAATGAATGACTGTGATTTTTGTGTCTCTCTCTTTCTTTCTTTTTTTTTTTTTTTTTTTTTTTTTTTTTTTTTTTTTTTGGCTCCAACTTCTGAGTGAGGACATGGGGTATTTCTCTTTCTGTGCCATCTTACTTCACTTAACATAATTTTCTCTATGTTCATCCATGATGCTGCAAATGGCAGATTTTTGAGTAATTTCCATTGTGTATATATATCACATTTTCCTTATTCAGTTGTTCATCAGTGGACATTTAGGTCAGTTCTAACTCATGGCTGTTGTAAATAGAGCTGCAATAAACATGGGAATGCAGGTATCTCTTCAACATGATGATTTCCATTCCTTTGGGTATATACCCAGCACTAGGATTGCTGGGTCATGTGGCAGTTCTATCTATAATTGTCTAAGGAAACTCCATACTGTTTTCTTTAAAAGCTGCACTAATTTACAGTCCCACCAACAGTGTAGGAGGGTTCACTTTCTCTGCATCCTCACCAGCATTTGTTATTCTCTGTCTTTTTGATAATGGCCAGTCTACCTGGGGTGAGATGATATCTGAATGTGGTATTGATTTGCATTTCCCTGATGCTGAGTGATGTTGAGAATTTTTTCATGTTTTTGTTGGCCCTTTGTATCTCTTCCTTTGAGAAAAAAATGCCTGTTCAGCTCCTTTGTCCACTTTTTAAATGGGTTACTTAGGTTTTTTACTAAGTTATTTGAGTTCTTTGTATATTCTGGTTGTTAATCCCATGTTGGATGCATAGTTTGCAAATATTTCCCCCAACTCTGTAGGCACAAACTTGGCTAAGTTTACTCCTAAGTATTTTGTTTTATTTATTTATTTATTTATTTATTTATTTATTTCGGTGACTATTGTAAATGGTATTGCTGTCTTGACTTCTTTTTCTGGGACTTCGTTTTTGGAGTATAAAAGCACTAGTGATTTTTGCATGTTGATTTTGTATCCTGCAACTTTACTGAAATCATTTATTAGCTCTAAGAGGTTTTTTTTTGTAGAGTCTTTAGGTTTTTCTATGTATAAGATCATGTCACCTGCAAACAGGAACAGTTTGACTTTGTCTCTTCCAATCTGGATGCTCTTTATTTCTTTCTCTTGCCTGATTGCTCTGGCTAGTACTTCCAATACTATGTTAAATAGGAGCAGTCAGAGTGGGCATCTTTGTCTTGTTCCTGTTCTTAAGGATGTTATTGGCGGTGGTGTAGTAGATAGCTTTTATTGTGTTGAGATACTTTCCTTCTGCCTGCCTTTAATGAGATAAAATTAAGTAGATACCTGAATGCAGTGGTTGAATACTGCATTTAGTTTTTTTAACATGTAGACATGAGTGTTTCCATTGTGAAAGTCAGATTTTGCTCTTGCTCTATATAGAAGATGAGGGTCAGATTTCTCTGTTGAAATCATTTGATCACAGCAAAGTTTGCGCCCTGTCATAGTATCTCAGGCCATTTTTTTTAAACTACTGTTTAAAAGGCATGGACTCCTAAACTCATGCCATTAACTGCTATCAGAGAAGCCTGAGCTGTGGCCCCAGCTCTGCTTCTAACTGGTCTAGTTAGCTGTGTGTCATAGTGCAATGCATTCAAGCTCCCTAAGCATTAGTTTCCTTACCTTAAAAAAAAATAGATCTGGTAATAGTACCTACCTTACAGAACCATTGTGGGGATTCAATTAGATAATAAAAATAAAGTTTTATACAAGACTAGTGCACGGTTAGGTGCTCAGTCAGTATTGAATTAGCATCATCATCATCATCAAACTATTTTACTATATCTATCTAGAGGTATATGTAGATATATCTCGAGGCTTTACCTCCAGGGTATAGAGAAGAAGAAGGGGAAAGCAAGATAGAGAACAGCTAAAGAAGCAGGAGCCAATAATACTGAGGATGCTGGAATTGCAAAGGACAGGAAGGACTGGTTGGGAGTTAGAAGCGACAGTGAGTGTCCTGGGCTGTTCCACAGGTTGTATTCCTGACATTTGTGGATCCCAATCACTTTTGTCTTGTGGCTCCTTCTTCCATGAAAAAAATACTTCAAATTATATTTTATGACTCTGTTGATATAAAGATGAATATGTTAATGCTACATATGTAGACTATTGTCTTTGAGTGAAAAGGTCTTTTTTTCCTTCTAACTTTTAAAGGAAATCCAAACATTTTCATGGGCTCTTAAAAGTATTGTGAGCCATAGGCACTGTGCCTCCTGTGCTTAATAGAGAAGTTGGCCCTACTCTTCCACTTGACTCTGATGGCTCTGTAGCAACAGCATCTATTGTACCATCAGTGACCTGGGCTGTAGGCATTCTTTCAAGTCTTGTTAAGTGCCCTTGATGTAAACACTTAACCTTTGCAGGTGTTTCATGTTCTGTGTTTTGGACTGAGCTATCCTTTACCAGCGTTCTTCAGGAGCTCACATAATGCCCAGGGAAGCAAATCAATATTTCCGTGAACAATACGTGAATCCAGACGTTCTGAATGTATAGCCTCCTCAGTGGCCAGTAAGAATCTACATTCATCCAAGGCTTGAGAATTGTTTAGCATTTAGTTTTCTTAAAAAGCAAGTGAGGATGAGAGGGGTATGTTCTTTAATTCATGATTTATTTCAGGCTTGTATAAATTATCTTTCTGTGTTGGTGCAAAAGAGTGATGTTAAACATTCGCTTCATGAGTTAATGTCACTTATGGTCAGATAAATCACCATTTAAATAAAAACTTTGGCTTGGCACATGTGTTCTCCATGTTTCTCTAAGTCACATCTGCTTCTTTTACTTGAAGAAACAAACTTTTACAATTAGTGCAGCAGCATTGAGGAAAATTGGATCTTGCTGGCTTCCGACAGCATTCAGAGAAGTTTCTCCTAGTACAAATTTCTTCTGCATGCCTTCAGTAGTTTATGTTTTGGCATTTTAAGAATTGGTCTTATGATTTCTCATCTGGACAGGGAAATAAAAAGTAACACTAAAAAGTTTTTAAATGAAATATTCTCTTAGAGTTACTGGATTTCAAATGTGACATTTGAAGCTATGAAGGAGATTGTGGCTGAAAGGAAAGCAAAGGCAGTCTCCTTTTGATGACTTCAAAACCTAATAGTCACTACTTCTCTATGGGCTTTAGTTTCTCCAAAGGGCCCCTAAATATTTTGTCTCTTTTTCTATTTTCCCATTTCTCTTTTCCATTTCTCAAGTCAAACTAGCTCTGGCAATGATATATACCAGGCTAGCGAGGATAGTAGTGAGAGAAGGAAGAGACCTTTTGTACTAGGTAAGGCATTTTTTATAAGTCCTCCTCCCACAACCAAACCAACTCTAGAGCATGATTTATTTTAAAAACGACATTTTTCGGCTTTATCAAACAACACAGTTTGGACATATATAGGACAAGTTAAAGCAAATGATTCCTCTGGGCTAGTGATTTTTTAACCTTTTGGAGAAAGCGATGTACCCCTTTGAATATCCAATGAAAGTTTTGATCCCTTGTCTCAGAAATAATGTATATATACACCCAATGCTGTATACAATTTTAGAGATTTGAAATATTCCAGGTACAATATTCCTATCCTACTAACTCACAGTATGAATTAGAATATCAGTAGAAGCAGAAAACATAATAAAGATAGTTTCATATTTGGCATAAATATACATGATTAAAATCCAATTGATTGAGCATCTACTTTGTTCTGACAACTGCATTAACTATTTATATGCGTTGTTTCACTTGTAGTTTTAATGATAAATAAGATAGTGTCTATATAATAATATAACTTTTTAGAATTATGTGTAGTCTTTCAATTACAGTCATGTGCCATGTAATGATGTTTTGGTCAATGACAGACTGCATATATGACGGTGGTCCCATGAGATTATCATGGCTACACTATATAGTGTAGTCTGTACCAACTAGGTTTGTGTAAGTACACTTTATGATGTTTGCACAATGATGAAATCACCCTACCAAATCGTTCAATGCATTTCTCAGAATAGATCCCTGTCATTAAGTGACACATGACTGTATTTCTATTAGCACAGAGAATCAGCAATTGGTTATATTTCTCAAAGCAAAATGTCACCAAACCTAATATTTGCCTCAGAAATAAACATCTACAAAGTGTTACCTAGTCATTACTTTCTAGGATCAGAAGGTGGTTATGAGATGTAGATAATAGTGCTTCTGAAAACATAGGGAAATTTAGTAATATATCATGTAGACCATTTACATTGTCTTCATTAATCAAATCCATTGATGTGCTTTCTTTCAGAAGGCTGTAACAAATTGTTTTGTGTTCAAAGAAAGGTTGGCCCAATGTTTCAACTAGATAATGCTAAGAAAATTTCCACATGCATTTGACTAACTGTGACATTTCTTTCAATAGGCATGTGTTGTGGGAACATGAATGGGGGATGGAGTATTCCTTGCAGAACTACAAGCTTGTTTGACATATGTTCCCTGAAGACAGAATTAGGACACTTTATTGCCTGACATATTTAAGTTCTTTTGGAAATGCTGCTAATTTGTATTTTTTTCTTTTTCACCCACATCTCTTTTAAAATCGTGACTGATGAGTTTAAAGCATTGAGCATGACCTCACTCTTCAAAGCAGTACAGGCCTCTTTGCCCAGTGGCCCTCCAGCTCTTCAGGACCTCATTCTTTAGCAATGTGGTGCAGACTTACACTGAGTTTTCTGCTTTTGCCTCCTCCACATCCCTCCCTCCACCGCCTCCTGCATGCTTCAGGATGATCTTTCCAGACTTAATGATACTGAAAATAAATATTGCATGTGGGATTCTTGACCTCACAGGTTATTTTAAAATTAAATTCCTGATAAAGTTTAGAGAACTGGGTTTCAAAGGTTTAAGAAATAGCAGGAAGAGAGAAGTTTTCTTTAAGTGAAATAATCTCTCTTAAATACTTAGATCAAAATACCATTTGTGCAATCTGGATTTGAGTCACAGGTTACCACTTACTTGTTGGAGAACTCGGGCAAATTTCTCATCTGTCATATAGATATAGTAATTGACCTTATGGGAAGTTTTAAGGAAAAATTGAGTTAATATTGGAAAGATCTTGGAAGCACCTGGGCACAGAAAGAGATCAGTATACATGTTTGCAAAACACAATTTTTAAAAAAGGCAAATAAATAAAATATGTTTTCAGGTTGGCATAAGAGGAAAGTTTAAAACATGGGTCTTTATTTATTATTTTTTTTCCTATTGAGGTCTAGCAGTTGGAGATTTTCAAATTGTTTATATTTGGGTTTAGATTTAATAAGATGTAAAAATATTAAGGGCTTTGCAGAACAAACCACATGTGCTAAATTATACAATAAATTTTGTAGAAACTGTGATAAAACCAAGATTTCAGAATTAAATGTAAATTTTGCCTTGAATATGTGTTTTAATTTTGACAGTTGTATATTTAATTTTGTCATCATATTAGCAGTCTCAGCTGGGAGACTAAGAATTCAAATATTTAACAAAAAGAGGGAAAGTATTTTTTTTGCCAAAACCAGGAACATCCTTCATAGATATTATCCAATGGACTCCATTAAGGGTGAGAAGATCAATGTTCTCTGTATTGTTTTTATAAATGAGCAGCATGACGTTACCAGCATGTTGTCAGGTACAAGATAAAATCATAACATAGTTTGATTTTTTTGCATGTATAATCTGTAGAAAAGTACTATCATTTTGAAAGCTGTCACTTCAAAAGCCAATAAACTTATTCATAACTCATAATAAGCTAAATGAGAAGACGAGTCTCATTCTCCATATTCACATCATAATTTCAGCCCAAGCTGCTAAACTCTCCTCCACTTATTTAAAATAAGAATTTGTTCCAAATGACTTGTGGATGTTTCCCAAATGCTAATATATCTTCACAGATCGTAGATTTGTCCCTACTGAGAACATTTAAAATGCATAGTATCTATTATTGAGCACTTTTTATGTACCAGGTTCTATTCTAATTGCTTTACATTTACTAACTCAGTTCTCAAAACAAAACAAAACACTTACAAGGCAGATATTTTCATAATTTTCATTTCACAGATGGAGAAGTGGAGACAAAGAGAACTTGCCAAGGTCACATAGCTTTTAGGTAGCAGAGCCCATTTTTGAATCCATGCAGCCCGGCTCCAAAGCTCTGCTACTTACAGACTGTCCTCTTAGCCACTATTTGACACACCAAAACAAGACCGTGCAAATAAGTATATGCTTTCCAAAAGGCTTTAGTTCCAAAAGTTAATTTGTACTCAGTTTTTTGCAATGAGGTTAAGTTATAGGGAGCCTTTGAAATCCAACTTAACATATGATATCATTAATGTAGTGGGAGGGTCATGAGGAAGGGGACAAGCACACCAGGGAGCACTGCAATAATTATGTGTGGGGGATGGGCTTGAGCTGCTAAAGCTGTTAATGGGGAAGATCCTGATAGAGAAGGGCACGAAGAGCAGAGCCTGTCTGTAGCTATGGGAATGACCAAAAGCTCTGCACCCAGCAGCTGTGTTCATAGTTAGGCCATTTGTGAGTCTTGTGTTCCAATGTCAACACTAAACTTCAGAGTTACGGGGATCATTGATGTCCATCACCTCACCTGTGTATGAGTAAACCTCAATAATTTGCCAAGGTTCATTGCCTGTCAGTGACAGAGTAAGGATGGGAACCCATGGATCAGGTATCAAACCTTCTGGCAGTTTCTAGTTGTACCTTATGTAGAAAGGCTTTTGGAATCCAGATCTAGGTATGTTTACTGAGTTCCTTAAGCCAGTTCCATATTCTTAAGAAAATCATTAATGCAGAATCTCCGTTTCTAAATTTAAAAAATGAATGATGCAAATTTGCTGACTATTCTCCTTAACTAAAAAGATCCCTATTTCTTCTTTAAAATATGTACCTAGCCTCCATACCCTTGTTTGTTAAGTCTTAGTGGCATCATCTTGATATCATAAAATATAAAATCTGTAAAAATTTTTTGATGAAAGGAATGCATTATATTTAGAAGTAGTTATAAATCATTACTTTGAAAATGTCCTTGAGTGATGTCTCCAAGGATGAGACCTACTCTGGTAATCTGCAAATCATTAACAGCCAGTCAGCAAATAAGAGGTAATTATTAGGTCATGGCATCAACTATAAGAGGTAATTATTGTATCAAGTCCTGCTGCTGTTTATGGGCTTGCATTTTTGTAAGGAACTAAACAAATACATTTGTCTGTGTCAGTACTGGCACAGAATGAAAAAATAATGGTTCGTGTAAAGCCCCCAAAATAGCCTGCACTGCCTGAGACTCTCTGGCATCCTCTTTCCCATGCTAAGTCCATCTGTGATCACAATAACCCCTCAGGCTGGCATGCAACCCTTCCTGCCAAATGGCCACATGCTGCCGAGGAACAGCCTCTCACCCCCTTTCATAGCCAGAGCACAATATCAAATGAATTTCCTTTGAACCTTGCTTCCTCTTGGCTCTTAACAGAGTCTATCTAGCTCCTTAGAAGAAACACTTCAGGTTCTGGAAGCCACAGAATCCCTCACTAATCATCTTTTTTTTCTTTTGGATAAGCAAATATGAAAAGCATTTTTACATTTCTCCAAGGTATTTGATACATTACATCATGATTGAAAAAGATGTCCTATTTCTCAAATATTTAATTAGAATCTGTCACTGCAGCATGTGAAATATTAACTATCTAGCCTTTAAAAAGAGTACAGTACTAAGGTTTCTGTGTATAATGATGATAATGTTAATAATAATAAAGCACAGTCATTTTCTATTTGATGCTTCTTCCAAGAACCTATTTCTTTAGATACCTTCATGTATAACTGGCCAGAAAATAGCCAATCCATATTTACATAACTCAATTTAATAAAATAATATGTGTTACATGTTAAGAGGAAGCATTCCAGAATGTTATATTCTTTTTAACACCATTATCCAGTTAGAACACATTTAACCATAATGATAATAATTTCCAGCTGTCCCAAATCCTAAAAGAAAAGCACCAACCCCCCCCAAATATATTTTGTTACTGAGACATGTGTAAATAGTTATGAATATCTAAACCATACTAGTATTGGTTTTCATACTCTCTCCAAAACTGTAGAGGAAAAAATGCCTCTAATAAGTATGTTGATAAATACATCTGACTTCAAAAGTTGCTTTTGCAGACCCACATTATAAAGATTTCACTTTTTATTGGTATAATAAGAAATGGTATAAATGTTAAATTTCACATTCAAAAAGAGAAAAAGACATCCAGGTAATTTACTCTTCTGATTTGTAAAACTTGGGTTTTTCAAAACTACCCTGGGGATCCACAAGTGGAAAGTGATCTTTTGATTTGGGAGATCAAGTAGAGTCTCTGACTCGACCAAAAGTTGTTTGTTTGTTTTGTTGCTTTTTCAAAAATCGAACAGACATAGATGGACTCATTGTGCCAGGTACATGGATTCATTATGCCAAAAAAGAATTTGAAGGATATGCATCTTTAAATCTAAAGTATTTAGTTTAAAAGTATTTTTCTAATGAACCTGCTTCATACTTTTACTAGAAGAAGCAGTCAAAACTTCATTCAAATTCTGTTTTAAACAGTGTGGATTCCCCTATCCATTAGTACAGTATTGCTCAAGATGGTGGGTACCTTTATTATAGCACTACAGTTAGTTAACAGTCTGTTCTTGGATCTTACGTTCTTTGTCTCTCTGTCTCTCTTTCACTCACACACACACCCAGTGAGTTTCTCCAGGCCAAAGCTTAGGTTGTCGATCATCCTCACTTAGCAAAATGGCTGGAAAGTTATTAATTAATATACATAAAATTAAATGATACTGTTCAAGCCAAGCGCAAAATTAAATACATGTTTTATTTTTTAAGTTGTTGTGCTCTAGGTTATATGAATAAGGCATCCTTTTAAAAATGTTGAAATGCATCATTTGCAGCAGAATAGTGTTGGCAGCATTTCTGTCCATGAAGTTTACCTAATAACGCAGTGTATAAATTGTCCATAACTCAGTAAATAAAAGCCCTCCTTCTTAGCCTCTGACTTTCACATACTCAGCAGCAAGAGAGATGTGAGGGGACTGAGAGAGAGAAGAGGTGACCTTTGGGGAATGTATTGCTTGTGAAGAGAGACTACCTCCTCCACTCCACTCCCACCGGGTAAAGAAGAGGAGTCCACGACCTCTCCTCCCCAAGGTAATCACCTGTGAAGTTTGAAGATGACTTCAAGAGGGAGAAAAAGTTGCTTGTTTACCTGGTTGGATGTCTGCTTAATTACAGGGCTTGTACTACCCAAGAGGGAGGAAGAGCTTGCAGAGAAACTCAGTTGATCAGGCTCACCAGACTAAGAAAGGGCAAGGACCAGTCACTTGAGGTCTCAGGACCTACAGGTAGATTTGTACCATGCCATAGCTACCAGAGCTGAAGTCGTAGAAGGTAAAAGAAACTAGTTTCTGTATATAGTTTTACCAGAGACCCAGCATACCCCTGAGGCTCTAAGTCAGGATCAGCTGGAAAAGTTGCTCCAACCCCTCATCATCAGGCCTCATTGGAGGCTACCCACTCCCCCCAATCTACATCAAGTGTAGACAATGAGCCAGATCCATAGTGATGACCCACAAAAAGATTTATTTTTCCCTCCTCTTCCTCCTGCCCCAAATCAGAAGGAGTGAGTTTAGGAAAGATGTAAGGGAACAGATCCCATCCACCACCTCCAACCCTCTGGTATTAGTTTTCTATTTATATGTAACAAATTGCCTTCAAGTTAGCAGCATAAAACAACATCCATTTACTAGCTCACAGTTTGGTAGCTTAGAAATCTAGGGACAGTGTGATAGTGTTCTCTGTTCAGGGCTCAAAAAGTGAAATCAAGGTGTTGGCCAGGCTGGGTTCCTATCTAAAAGCTCTAGGGAAAAATCCACTCCCAAGCTCATCCATTTGTTGGCAGAATTCAGTTTCTTGCAGCTGTAGGACTGAGGTCCCTGTTTCCTTGCCAGTTGTCAGTCAAGATCCTCTCTCAGCTCCCAGAGGCTGCCCGTATTCCTTGTCGTGTGATCCCCACCATCTCCTGAGCCACCAGTGGAGATTCTCATACCTTGAATCTCTATCAGAGTTTTTCTCTCTCTGTCTTCCCTACCTCTGACCCCTGGACCCCGATTTAAACTTCCTAATTTAAGGTCAACTGATTTGGGACCTTAATTATGTCTGCAAAATCTCTTCACAGCAACACCTAGGTTAGTGTTTGCTTGGATAGCTAGAGGAAGATGTAGATACACCAGGGGCCAGGAATTGTAAGAGCTCTCTTGGAATTAAACCTATCATACCTCTCTACTCACCATTTGTAGGGGCTACAAATCTCACGTGCCTTGGGGAGAGAGCTTTGGATTCAATATGAGATTAAAGTTTTAGTGAAAATGAGACTGTTTTAATAACGGGCAATGACTAACATATAGTAATACAGAACTTCAATATCATTAAGGGAGCCAAGCCTATCAAGAAAAGGGGTAGGTTAGTCAATGTAGCAGTTACTGGAAAAAGTAAAATTATTTATCCACCTTAAAATTTGAGACTCTTTAGTTAAAACTATCAAACATGATTGGAATAATCTAATGCAGTAGAGTAGGCTATCATAATGACTGCCTAGTGCCACAAACTGTTCTTGCCACATTTTATCACTCTAATGTGCATAACAATTGTATGTGATGGGCACTGTCATCACAGCCAACACGGAGGAGACCTGGGACTTAAATCCAGGGCTGATTTTAAAGCTCATAATATTGTTATACAGTTAGATGCTCTTAAGCTACTGAGCTATATTTATCCCAGATGACAAATGAAGAAACCTGCTCAGTCATGAACTAAAATGCTTGTTGTCAGAGTTTGGGATATTTTCATGATCCAATTATGTTCTGCCCCCCAATACATTCCCGTAGCCTGATATATGGTGTATGATTAGGCTTCTTTGTATGTGTTAGCTCCTCTTCCAAGAATAGGAGTTTTTGTACATTTTGTTAGCATTTTTTTTTGTTTTTTACTTAAGTGAAACAATTTAAGAGACCAGCAACAGACCCTACTAATGGTGAAATGTTGCAAACACAAATCCTTTCAGAGGTGGGTGATATAAACAACAGAATTAGGCCGAGCGTGAGGCAATGGGTAAGGACTGGGGCCAAATGAAAAGTCTGTGCCCTGCTAAAATTGAACAGCAGCTACTCAGCCAAGATGATTGTGGCCGTTTTGGAATACCGACTCAGTATTGTCAGATCCGATTCTTCAAAAGAAACCAAACATTTGGATTTTAATGGAAGACCTCCCAAGTTTTATATGCTGGTAACTAATATTTAAAAGGAAACCCTGTGCAAGGCAAACAAACAAGTAAATAAAATTCCATGATCAGATTCAACTTATGGGCCATCAGTTTGTGTCTACTGATGTCATCTAACTCAATCATATTATAAATAATAAACTTAGCCAATGTGTTGGGGGGAGAGAGGATAGGAATTGAGTAGAAGGGATATAATGGTTAGAACAATTTATATTGCTAATGTTAAAAACCCAGTTTCAGATGGTTTTTAAAGTAAAGAGGATTTACTAGCTGATTTAACTGGAAAAATCCAGTGATATTTCTGCTCAAGGTGAAGTTTGATTCAGTGCCAAAAGTGTCACCTGTTTCCTCTCCATCTCACTGCTGTTAATTCCAGTTGTTACTTCTCTCCTGGTCTCCACCAGGAAGCCTTTGGGCAGCTGTGGGTCTTCTCATATGGCTGTGGCCATACTGGACTTCATAACCTCACATCACTTCCTAGAAGTTCTTGCAAAATCTGCACAAATCTCATTATCTCTGATTAGATTTTGTGTCCAACTATTTTTATTAATTGATTTAAGCCAATGAGATCTCATCTTAGAACTGGTAAGAGGTCAGTTCCCCCAAATCTCATAGCTGAGAATATGGGCAAGAATCAATTACCAAAAGAAATTAGGGGTACTCTTTCAAGAAAGATGGGTGCTGGGGAACAAATGACCGATTCCATGTAGGGTTCATCTTCTGTGAATATCTCTGTCAGTCCTAGACTTTAAATCCGATGATGGTGACATATCTTCCTGCAGTCTCAACTCTCCTCATGGACTCCATCCATTTTTCCAACTTCGTGTGAACCACTTTCACATAGATGAGTTACCTTCAATCACGCGCAGCATCTCTAATGTCAAATTCATTGTTACTATGACACTCCCCAGTTCCCACAACCTTCCATTACAACTACTTTATTAGTCAAAGTTCTTGTGTGCAGGAAATAGAAATAAATTTTGGTTAACTTACACAGAAGAGAAATTACTCAAAACATATCTCGTAACTCACAGAATTAAACTATTGTGGTAAGACTAAAGAACCAGCAAATAGACAGGAATCAAGGGAAGTAAGAGGGACCACAGACAATGTCACCCCATAGGAAACATCTGGTATGAATGCCACCCTGACTCCTGCTGTCACTGGACATATTCCCTTTTCCAGATGCCACAGGCTGCTGCTTCTACCACTGCTGCTGCACATCGGGGCCAGGAATTAATTCTAAACCATCTGTTCTTATTTGTGTCATCTTTCCCAAATTCAAAGTCTTGGGGTAGGGTCGTGTTTAGGTCACATGTTCTTGTCCCACGTACCAGACAGAGAGAACAGGAGTACCTGGCTCTATAATAGAGGATTCCCCCTAAACAAAAAAGGATTGAACAATGGGCCGTGAAAAAATAGTAAATGTCCCTAATTCTAGTATTTTATTGAGACTCACAACCACAGGAAGACAGCTACCGGTTCAATATAAGTAAGTCTATTCTCATACCTATAGCTCTCCAAAGATACACCCTCATAATGAGCAATATGTATCTCTTCACAGTGTCCAAAGTATAGACTAGTTGACCACTTGGTGGTAATATTAAAGAAAGAATTCAGGCTTCACAGGGCTGAGTGGACCAAATGACATTTTAAAACCTCATTAATCTAAACATTTTAAATGTTTCAAAGGAGAAGTATGTTTCTTGTCTCAGTTTACTGCTAGATGCTGTGCTCTTTCTTTCAGTATTTGTATGTTTGCAAATACCAATGAGCAAAAGCTCAGAACATCACATCTGATTTCAGGGGCCTAATAAGATCCTATTATCACTTTCTTTCCCAGGGGCCACGGGGCCTGTCTCACTGCCATTTACTCAATCCCATGTTTTAAGGGGCTGTTGCCACTGTGAATTTGGACGATTATATTACAATCTGCCACCCAATTCCTCTCTAGTCTAGCATGCTTCTTTAGTTCACTTCTTAAGTTCTATCTAGGCCACAGTTTCTAAGTGTTTCTGACTGCCCATGAGCACTGTATGGGCTTATGAAAACCCTCTGCTAAAGACAGTAGGACTGTGTCGACTGGGGCTGACCTTGCTGTAGTCCCTGCCTTCAGTTCCACTCCTTTCCTGTCACTGCTTTTCCTTATGTTAGTGGTTCTCAAACTTGCACATATGTTTAATCTCCTGGAAGGCTTGTTCAAACACAGATTGCTCACTCCAGCCCAGGATCTGGTATGGGGCCTGAGAATTTGCATTTCTAAAAAGTTTGCAGGTGATGCTGACGCTTTGCCTCTAGTCCAGGAACTGAGCTTTAAGAACTATTGCCTTTTACCATCCTCTAGCTTATTTTCTTAATTTTTTTTTAATATGAAAAAGCACCTGCTTTTAGGATTATGCAGCTCAGGTACATTCTCTTTTCAATACTGTTCTTCCATATTCCATTTATTTGTATGATAGGAAAAGCTATTTTTTACCTCTCAGAAACCCGTCTTTGTGTGTGAAGACTAATTTTTAGGCAATGTCACCACATAAATTGTTTTCCAAGAAACAGAATAAACACCTTTTTATGTACTTCCTGTAACGACTTCCAATCTGATATTGAACACTCTGTGTTCTTTATGAAACAAATGTGTTTTCATTCATTTTCTCAGCCTTTCTAACTTTTCCTATAAGTGATTCTGAGTGATAAAGACGTTTTTCTACATTTTTTTGAGTTATCCAAAAATTTGCTTATGCAGCACGTTATATCGAATTGAGTATCTCAATTCTTATTCTGATAACATAAGAATATCAGTTACTTAGCTTCATTTGCCCTTGCTAAACATAATTCAAATCTATAAAAACAAAACAAAAAAACCCACAAATACCAAATATCAGGGAAAAGATCTGCTAAACAAAGTAATACATGTTGGATATAAACTTCATTTAAGTACCCAATAAGAGTTTTTTCTTTTTCTTTTGTTGTTGTGGTGGTGGTTGTTTATATCTGTTTTTATAAAAGCAACTTGTCAAAGTAACTTCTAAAAGCTAAAGTATATCAGACCTTAAAAATAATAAACTCCTAAATTGACTAGTTATGAAAATAAAGGCTGTGTTCATTAATGACTGGATTCCTGTCTGGGGACATAATTTTGTATGAATATCTTTAAATAATCTTTTCTCCACTCCTCCTACTATTAATCATGAAAGATCAATGATAAGTTTAGCAATCATTTGGCCACTCTGTACACCATTAAAAAGTCATTTTCTCAGAATTAGTACCCTCTCACTTCTACACTTTAATTTCTTTCTTTTTCCTTCTGTCCCAGTCTTTGGAGACCTCAGCACAGAGCTCATAGTACATCTGGGTCCTACTTCAGTCCTGTTGGGTGACTGACCACCACTAAGTCCAAAGTTTGTAAATTATTCATTTTTCTTTTTTTTTTCTTCTTTTTGGTGTGTGTATAGGCAGGAGAGGTAAAATGTTTACCATTTAGAAAAAGCCTTAATGTATTTTGAGATTGGCTATCATTTAAATCATTAGTATTCCATTTGTTTGTTAGATTTCTACATGGACTCTTCAGAATCAAACCAAAATATGATTTCATGTATTTGTGGCTTCCATAAACTCCATACAATTGAGAGTCATCCAAGGTTTTAGAAACGTTATAAAGTATGTGGCTTTTTGGACAAATAAACACCCTTCTTACTGAATCAATTCAATATATCTGATTTTGTTTAGTTTAGAAAACACAATTTACTTACCAGCTCTGCCATTAGGGCCTCTTTCAGTGAATGGCTTTTTTTTTTTTTCTTTTTAAACTACTAGTGCATTATACTAGAAGACCACATTTTGCAAAACGTTTTTCAGTTATACACTAGGATTGGGTGTGGCATCAGAAGGCCTGGGATTGCATGCTGGCTGTATCACTTATCAACTCAGTGACATTGAACGAGCCACTTAACTTCTCAGAAAATTGCTATAATGTATAAAATTAAGATAATAATGCTTTCTCTAGCCTATTTCACTGGGTTGTTATTAAGAATGAAATAAAAATAGATATAAAAACCTTTTGTAAGTTATAAAGCATTATATAGATGAGAAATATTACATTAATTTACATATTAGATATATTGATTAATTTTAAAAGATTCCAATTCATTCTGTTTTGGGGATTTTAGTTAAACACATATTCTAATGTCCCACTCTATCAGGGAATAGACTGCTGTTTTCCTTGATAATAAACTGAAATATGTAACCAAATTGTATGAGCCAACTCATGATGATATTCGCTCTGCCAGTTATGAAAGGATGTTTATCTTTGAATTCTAAGAGGGAAAATTATTTTGGTTGCTTCTATCTTTAGAGGAGTTCCATGTTTCCTATTTCTTTTAAAGCTAAGAATCATGTAGCAATAAAAATATACAATAGGCTATAATGTTTTCCTGGATGCTACAAGAAATAAACGTAGGAGAAAGTTCTTTAATATAAAAATTCCTAAGTGTTAACAGATCGTGAAAATCAGCAACAACTGTTGTGCTGAGGATCATGATCTACAAGTTGAGGGCAGATAATTCCTCAGAGATGAAAAGGATGCATCTGGTGTTTGAGCTGTGGCCACATTCGACTTTCATGTCCTTTTGTGACACGACACACTTTGTGGAAGAAGAAAGTTAAAGCAGCTGCCTTCGCTAATCAGTCAATATGACCCAGCCCCTCCGGGAGGAAGGCAAAGGCAGCTACACCAGAGACCCACCAACCTTGCTGATTAACAGCAAACGCTGGTAAAGTTACTCTCTAAGTCTGTCTAGCCCATCAGGGCTAGAAATGTAATTTAGATGATTATCTCTGTGCCCATTAAACCTTGTGACCTATTGCAGTCCGTTTGAAGTCGGCCTGCTTGCACTTGCTAATAGGAAAAAAAGAGGGATTAACTCAGAGGTCATGAAATCAGAGTGCAGCCAAGAGGAGGGCAAACGAGCATAGTAAACCTTCCTCTGCCCCTGCAGGAAAGAGGGAAAACCCTAAGAATAAGGGGCTGTCAACAGAATTCATTTCTTTATGGAAAAAACGCTTTTTGGAATGCAACCAAGACTGAATCCTTCACCCTCCACTAGTTTCAGCGCCTTTTGCTTAATTTATAAGCATCATATTCTAGCAAGGTGGGGGTCATGTTTAAAATCATGGGATTGTTGAAAAGGATCACAGTATAAAGTCTGCTTGAGAAACTTAACGAAGATAATAAATGCATTGTCTGCCTCAATAACAATTTGAAGCAGATTCCTTAGTATATTTGGGATCTGATGTAAAAGTTAAATAATTTCATGTGGATTATAAGGTATGAAAGAACTTGCTAGAACCCATTAGTTTTAGTTCACCTTCGAATCTATTGCTTTTCAACTTGCAAGAGCTGAGCTTGGTTCCTGAGTTCCTCACTTGGCTCAGCCTCTCTCTTATGCAGAGCACTTTATTACTGGCATATATTCTAGATACCATAACAGCAGGGGTATTTCTCACTGGTCAGAATTTTAATGTGCTGAGATAAATAAAAGCTACTTGTGTTGCTTAAATAAAAGCTGCTTATCAGCCAACCTCTTTACCATTGGATATTTAAACTTTCTCTTTCACTTTAAGAAAATCTGTAATCTTTTTTAAAATTTACAATTCTTAAAAGGTGAGAGGATGTTAATACATTAAAAGTAGTCTTTCCCATCCAAAGAATTAAAACTCTGTATTCTCTTAAATGGCACATTTAATATATAATTTTATTTGCTAAAACATGTTCCTACATAATTTTTTTAGAAACAAGACTATTTGCAAAGGTAGACTTCAGTATGCTGAACTCTGCAAATGTTTCACAGTTATAGAAAAAGGGAAAATAAAGCCGAAGTTTAAAACCTCAACCAGGGCTTTATTTTATAAATTCATAATGGCTGATAACAATGGAAATTAATATTCGAATACAACATAAATGTATACATATTTGTAAAATATTGTAGTGAAACAAGTTTAATATCACAAGTTTTTTTGAAATATAAAATGCAATTGATAAAAAGTTCAGAATGCCTGTATGAATGAATGTGTATACAAATTTTAACATTAAATAGGTTCCAAGTCACCATATTCTATAAAACGATCAAACAAACAAACCAACTGCCTATAGCTTTTATAGGTAAGTTAGATTAATTTAAATAACATGCATATGAAAGTATTAAAATATAAAGAAGGAAATTAGGTAAAATTAACTTTAACTAAGAAAAAGTAATTTATTGTACATTTCAAATTTTTGATCCTATTTCCCTTTTTAAAATGTATTTTTCTTTGTAATTGGAATTTTTAATTTTTTATTAAGGATAGGATTGTATTGAATTAGACTTAGTTTTATTAGAAGATAGCAGACAATCCATGCTTTTTTGTTTCCATTAAGTTCTGATAAAATGTCTGATCAAACTATCACTTTCCTGAAATTTTTCATTAAAATAAGAATACCATATTTAGGTAGGCCACTGAGAAAACAAATGGCTAACCTTTTAAATTCATTGCTCTTGTATCCCAGTGACTGATGGAGTATCTAATACATAATAAACATTCAATAAATATTTGTTGAATGAATGAATGCTCTCATTGGCTATTGTGCCCAGAGAGAGAGTGGAAGCCAAAGTCATTCTTTTTACTCTAAGTTCAGGATAATAGTGCTGAAATGTGATTTCTTCCAGGCATTGATAAATGCATTTTGAGTTAGAATCCAAGGTAGATCCTTTTTTTGCATTAAAGAAATGTGTTTAAAAAACATTCCCCCCCAATATGGATGGCTCCACTACAGCAAATAATTTTATCAATGTCTTTGGGAGGAAATTACTTCCTCCTTTGATCCCTATCATACCTTACACTTTCCTATTTTTATGCTGGCCACACCTTACTGACACACTTATTTACATGCATATATCTCCTGCGTATTTCTTCCTTTGTATACCTGCCACCTCAAAAGTATGGTGGTGCAAGGTAGATGTCCAGTGAATGTTTGTTGATTGAGCATATGAGTGATGAAGAATAAGTTCATAAAAGAAATCTGCATAGTTTTCAGAGTGATTCCTTCACTGTGTCTCTCATCAAATGCTCTTATACTAAGTAGCATCAGATGCACCATCAAAAAATCCATATTCGCAACATTCTTCTGTGGCTTCGAGCAGGTGGCTGTACCTCCCTGAGCCCTGGTTCCATAATTTTTATGGAGTATCTGACTTTTACAGGACCTTCTCACACTGGGCCCCATTCTACTTGGCAAAGGGTCTTTTCTGCTTCTCTGTATAAATTTAGGGTCTTTTTTTTTTTTTTTCCTCCTTTTTGAGACCAGCCGCACCATGCTCAGCCAGTAGCCCTGTGAGCGCACCGGTCATCCCTATATAGGATCCGAACCCGCGGCAGGAGCGCTGCTGTGCTCCCAGCGCTGCACTCTCCCAAGTGTGCCACAGGCTCGGCCCAGGGTCTTTTGATTTACTATAAATTTACATACTTATTAATCCAACAAATATAATTAAATTAACTTACCAGTAATACATGTAAAATACTTACTAGAGCCTGACAAGTAATAAGCACTTAATAAAAATTAACACTATTATTATTATTACAATATACTGCTGATTATAATATATATTCAATATATAGTGGTGATTAAAATAAACATGATTCCTCTCCTCATGGAGCTCAGAGCCTTGTGGGAAAAACAAGTTGTCAATTGACAATACAAATAAATAAATAAATAGATAGATAAATAAATAAATAAATAAATAAATATTATAGGTATAATGTTGGGAAATTACAAAATATAATGAAAATAAGTTTCCATCCTTTATTAAAATTCAAAAGAGGAGATTTTGGGGGCCGGCCCGGTGGCACACTGCTACAGTGCGCTGCTTGGGAGCACGGCGGCGCTCCCACTGAGGGTTCGGATCCCACATACAGACCGGTTCCCGCTCACTGGCTGAGCGAGGTGTAGGCGCAACACCGAGGGTTGCGATCCCGTTGCTGGTCCCGGTCCGGTACGGGTGCGACACTGAGGGTTGCGATCCGTTGCCGGACACGAAAAAAAAAAAAAGAGGAGATTTTTTGTGTCTCTTGATCTATTAATATTGCCTACCAGAGAGATTTTTCTGTCATTATTAAATGATTTGTAAAGTGCTGATTAAATAATTTGTTATTTACTCAATAAATGTTAACTACCTGCCCCCCACTGTTTAAATTTAGGAAAACCTCTATGCCAAGATATCAAAATTACTCAAACTTAAATGCCTGTTTTTCTTCAATACCTCTTTACGTGCTTTCCAGTGAACTGAATTTTGTTTTAACTGATAATAGAAATAATACTTTAGATTATCAAATAAAAAATATAATGTCTCAACATAGAGGAATCCATAAACTTAGTTTATGATCACTTGTGTTTCCAATTAGCTAGAAAATATCCCCTGATTAAAAAATAGCTGTATCTTTATTGGCGACATACCATTTTTTAAATTCTGCTGTTATTCATATGATTGCAGACTTTGATAGTAGCAAGAGTTTTTAAAATGTGCAGGACGGTGATCATCATCCCCAACATCTGAGCCTTCCCTCCCAGCAGTTTTCTTACAACCTAGAACTATTATTAAACAAAATATGTTATAGCCTGTTTGGACTTCCTTTGTAAATCTATTCATAAAGTAAAATAATGTTATGAGAGTATCTGAAAAACCCTGAATATTTCCTTTTTCAGACTTTTCCTAATATTCCATGTACACAATGGATACGATGGTGTTTCTTATAGTTTTTAAATCTATCAATGACTAATAATTGGGGTATATCTATTTAGCTATTCCTAAATAAAAATGCACTCATTATAAAATCAATGAATATTTAATTATTATATTGATTTTAAATAATAATATATTTAATTGTCACCATGGCCTTAGTTAGAATTTGGAAGTTTGGGTTTGAGTTCCTTTCTCTTTTAAAAAATCTATGTATTTAGGGCCGAGTCTGTGAAGCACTCGGGAGACTGCGGCGCTGGGAGCGCAGCAGCGCTCCCACCACAGGTTTGGATCCTATATAGGGATGGCCGGTGTGCTCACAGCGCTCACTGGCTGAGCGCGGTGCAGCCGTTCTCAAAAAGGACAAAAAAAAAAAAATCTATGTATTTATACCCTACTGGAAGGGAGGTTTTGAGGTGGCTTGCAGTGAAAACTATATAAAATAAATTAGCAAAACAGAGCTTGAGGGCAGAAAAGGTAAAACAACTCCTCAAGGTCAGACAGCTTGCAGCCACTCACAGACCATATCCCCAGGTAAGCCTCAGTCTTCTCTGTACACTGAGGATCATAATTAGATTTACCTCAGAAAAGGTTGTGTTGGGTGGGTAGAAATCAGTATGCTTGGGGACATATATTTCCAGTATTACAGATAACTGGGGATTTTAAATAAAACTGGTGCTTAATTCATAGTGCTAGCCAGATATAGAACACAGGAATATTTTTCTTTTACCTTATAGTTTAATCAACCCTGTCCAGGCTGAAACACTCTTAATGTTCTCTCTTAATTTTTTTTTCTTTATTTTGAGTTGGAACTACACTGGAGATTTTTATTTTCCTTGAACATACTAATAAATCTCATGTGAAATTTAAAGATTAAAGAAAGCTGTATAGAAAAAGATTATATATGTGTTCTTTCAGAATTTTTATTTATGTGCCTGTCCTTTTAAAACATAAGGAAGGCCTGACATAAATGGATAGATGATACATGGATAGATAGACTCCAACCACTTGTAATTTTTAAGATTTTAATATTTAATGTCTCATTCTGCTAAAAATCAGGCTTCAGATGGGATACAACCTATGAAAACCTGGAGTAGACGTGTATAATTCATAACTCAATGTAAGGGCATATCCAGCTGACTCTGCCTTCAGGCTAAGAATAATCTAGATTTAGTATTGAATGGCTTGCAAGTCATAGCTTCAAAGTTTATGCAGAACAGGAGGGAAAATGGCGGCGGGAATGGAGCACCCGTGTCGGGACACAGCGCGATCCTGAG
>NW_007737664.1:49883-50901 GCF_000696425.1 Galeopterus variegatus | reverse complement strand
GTTGAGCATCTTTTCATGTACTTAACTGCATTTTACTTTAACAACAAGAAAAAATATATATGTATATATATAAAAACAAGTAACCATCTCTCTCCAATGAGTGAAAGCTCTCCCTACCCCTTTTCTGCCTCCCACTCCCCGCCTCACCCCAACACAGGCAAACACCCTCATCCCTCTGGGGAAGGAGGCCAGGGCAGACCCAACAATATCAGCACCTGTTCACCAGCAAAGGGACCCTGGAGGCTGGGGCTGTTGAATATAATGGGACCCTCTGCCCTGCCCCAGACTTTCTCTTCCTGCTGGGCACCTGCCCAGGGTCACTGAGTGGGAGCTCAAGGCATGCCATCTTGGAAGGTCACAGGAAGGGCGCAAACCCCAGGGACCACTGTGGGATGCCCAGATGGAGGGTTTGGGCCCACTTGCCTCCTTCCCTCTGATTCAGGGCCAGGGGCACAGCTCTGGATGTGAGGTCAGCTCAGCCCAAGTCTGCCTGGGTCAATCTGGGCTGCAAGACCCCCCAGGCAGGCATACACGGGGGGACTGGAAACAGGGTTTTAAAGGCAGGGTTCTTCCCTGGTCTCCAGAAGGATGCCTGGCATAGGTCAGTGCCTCACCCTCTCCCTCCCCGTGCACGTGGGTGTGCTGCATATGGTGTACTGGTAAAGAACTTGGGCTTTGGAGCCAGACATCACATCAAACCCCAGCATGGGACCCTGAGGACACAGAGAGGAAGGAGACCCTGTCCTTGCCCTCAAGAAGTACCCACAGTGCAGGGAATCAGTCACTGACCCTCACAGGCCAGGGCGACAAGTGCTACGTAAGATGTGCATGGGGCTGGGGGTGCAGGGTGGCAGCCGGAGCTTCAGTTCCTTTAGGGCCCCCACTGGGCAAGACCTAAGTTGTTTCTGATCCTCCCCACAGTCTCGTAACGTAGGTCCAGGAGAAGTTATCTTTTTTTTTTTCCTTTTTGTGTTTTTTACTGACCGGTAACGGGATCGCAACCCTCGGTGTCGCGCCC
>NW_007737664.1:32762-48679 GCF_000696425.1 Galeopterus variegatus | reverse complement strand
GACCTGCACTTAACCCCCTCGCTGGACTGATGGCTTCCCTCTATTCCCTGGCCAAAGCATACTGATGCTGCCCAGGAATACTGATGGCTCAGGCTTCTAGAGTGTTCTCCATCTTGCCCAAGCTCTCCTCCCACTGACAGAGCTGTGAGCTATCAGAATGAGAGGAGCTTGTACCCATAAAGCTTTGGCCAATTTGTATTTATTGTTGTAATTATATAATTTGGCTAAATAAAACAGAAAATAATGAAATCTGACTGCAAAAAGAAAATGTTTTGAGAAAAACAAAGTCTAATGCCTTGGAGATATGCAATAAAGATGAATTGCTAAAAATAAATCTGTTGATTTAGTTTTGGGAGAGATTTGGGGTGGGAGGGGATAATAACAATGTAGAATTCCAAATTCAAATTGTTTCACAAGTGTCCTTGCCTTCCGCTTAAAAAGAAAAAGAAAAAAAGAGCTGAAAATCATCAGCAATGCTCTGTGGGTGCAGTCAAGACAGACACGGCAGAACTCCAGCCAGGAGACTTGAACTCAAAGCAGCTGCTCTGGTGCACGCTGACTGCTTTATGTGAGACCAAGTGTTTAAGGTACTTGTGAATCTACTTTTTTTATGACTGCCTTTCTTAGCCAACTTTTCGATTACCTGTTCAACTATTTGAAACCAATCAGGTCAGATGAGAAGTTTCTGCTGGATTATTAAGTGCATTTCACAGATGAGGAGAGTAAGGCTGAGAGAGACAAATGGTTTTGTTCGAGGTCACACAGCTGAGAAGTCTTGGAGTTGAACCCAGAGCTGGTGGCTCAGGATCTTCCGGCCCCACTCGTGGCCTCTGGTACGTGGGCGCATGTGTGTGCCTGACTGTGTGTGAGGGTGTGGGTGCGAGGATGAGAGGGTTGTGTGGTGACTGAGAGTGTCTGGGTGACAGCGGGAGAGTGTGGGTCTGGGGTGTGTGTGCATGAGTGTGTGGTTCAGAAGCCAGCTCCTGTCCTACCTGCCTGGCCTCCATCCCGTGCCCCATGGTCGAAATAGCCCCATGGGAGGAGCTGCAGGAATTTGGGCTCTAAGGAGAGGCTTGTACATAAACAACTAGGACACAGCCCAAAATGACCCCATCTCACCTGACCTCCTGGTCCAAGAGGGTATGAGGTGTTCAACCAAAGAAGAGGCCCAGTCACATTGGCCATCTCAGGCCCTGCCCCCTCATCAGCTCTGAAGAGGCTGCCCACATGGGTCCCACCAGATGCCTCCACCCTTCCGGGTGGCAGCCTCACCCTCTCCCTGGGGGCAGTGGGTCTATGTTCAGTCTGGGATCCCTACAATTTGGACCTCCCCTGCTGTGATTCCTCCCTAGAACGTGAAGGACCCAGGGTAAATTGGGATGGTGCGAGGGAAAAGGCAGGCAGTCTGGGCTGAAATCACCGCTGCTCATGTGGTGGCCTGGGCCACCCAGCTCTCGTCCTCTCCAAGGTTCAGTCTCCACATCTGTGAAATGGGAGTGGCGGCATCCACCTTATCAAAGGCTGGAAAGGCTCACACTCAGGACTACCGAGGTCTAAACCCTTGTTCTGACACTTGCTAGCTGTGTGAGCTTGGACAAGTGACTTAAGCACTCTGTGCATTAGTTTTTCTCATCCACGAAATGGGGAACTAACAGTAGCTATCTCAAAGGGTGCTTATGAGGGCTAAGTGCGTTAACATATGTAACGTTCTTAGAAGGTAACACACAGGAGGCATAAGTACTCGTATGTGTTTGTCATTATTGTCCTTATCATCATTTATTTAACCTTGCAGGGTTTGGGTGAGCATGAGATGAAACGCATCCAGCACAGTGCCTGCTGGAACCCAGGACCTCTTGGCTGCCACTCCCAGCCTGGGGAGAAGGCGGGAGAGACACAGCAAGGAGACTGGGAACCTCGCAGACACTGTCCCAGCCTCTACATACACAGCCTTCCACATGCTCAGGACTTGAGAGCGCATTTCATGTCTCCTACCTCGTTTAGTCTAACAGCAGATCTCGGAAAGGAGAGGGATTCGCATACCCATTTTCCAGATGAGGAAACTGATAGAGTTTCCAGGGTGTTTTACTGCCACCCAGAGGTTGGGACCTCAGAACATTCAAGGCAGAAAGACCCTGAGGGCTCATCTCCTGCAGGGGTGGTTCATCTCCCTTGAGGCTAGTGGCTGACAGGTTCCAAGACCTGCTGGAGAAAGATTTTGATGCTATATAAGACCTCAGACAGAAAACATGCCAGATGCAGAAGTGTGACATAGTGATACACACATTGGTCCATCCACTGTTCTCATCCATTCCTCTTATTTAGTGTGTGGCTTGTTCGTGGTCCAAAGGAGACAGTGCACGGTGGGGACAGACCCTGCCCAGCCCAGGCTCTTTCCCCTGCCTGGCACTGGTTCGTTTCTGCTTTCCTGGGGAGGCATTGACTCTGTATCTCTTCCATCTGTGGTCCTGGCTTCCAGGAACAAGGTCATTCAGAGAAGACTGAAGAGTCTGTAGGAGGCAGCCCCTGCCTCTGTTGCTGACCCTGCACCTATGGCCTCACTCTGAAGGTATGTGTGTTATTCAAGAAACTCAAGAGCTGACCCGGGAAGAGGAAGAAAGAAAGCAAGGCTCTGAAAGACCAGCAAGCTGTACTTGTCACCCAGGGTCACTGGGTGCAGAACCAGTGAGGCTGCTCCCACCTGGCCAAGGGGGCACAATGTGGGTTTATTCAGCAGAAGATGCCAGCCAGGCAACCAGAGCAAGCAGGAACACGGGAAATACACACATATGCACACACCCTTTGAGCAAAGATTTGAAATTCACATACATACACAGATACATATATGGTCACAGATACACACACTCAACAGTAATAGAGAATATAATGTAACAAATAGCCATGTGAGTTAACAAATATTGATGTGTTGCTTTTGCTTTAGGCATTTTAAAATAAAAGAACAAATGTTGAAGATTTAAAAATTGAAGTCCCTTTTATTCCACTTCCTGATTTCATCTCCCTTCCTTATGCAGAAGTGACTATCATCAGGAATTTGGTATTATCCTCCCAGTCCATTTTCTTTAAATCCATGAACAATATATGGTATTGCTGTTTGTGTGTTTTAAAATTTTACATAAATGGTGTCATATCATACTTATTTTTCAATTTTTGTATTAGTTTCCTAGGGCTGCAGTAATAAAATATCATAAACTTAATGGCTTCCAACAACAGACATTTATTCTCTTACAGTTCTGGGAGCCAGAAGTCTGAAATCAAGGTGTCAGCAGGGACAGGCTCCCTCTGACATTCTGGGTAGAGTCCTTCCTCGCCTCTTCCAGCTCCTGGTGGTGGCTGTCCGTCGTCGGTGTTCCTCGGCTTGCAGCTGCATTGCTCCAATTTCTGCCTTTGTCATCACATGACATTCTCCTCTGTGTGTGTGTCTGTGTCCAAATATCCCCCCTCCTATAAGAACACCAGTCATATTAGATCAGGGCTCACCTTAATGTCCTCGTCTTCGCTTGATTACATCTGCAAAGACCCTGTTTTCAAGTAAGGCCACATTCGTAGATACCTGGGGCTAGAACTTCAATATATCTTTTGGGGGGATGCCATGCAACCCACAACACTTTTAGGATATCAAAATTATACTTTTTGTATTTATCCAATGTTCATATATGTAACTCAAGCCATTTAGTTTACTGTATGCTGTTCTACTTTTTTTTTTTTTCTTTTTTTTTTTTTTCCTTTTTGAGACCGGCTGCCCCCCCCCCAGCCCGGGGCCCCCGGGGGGCNCCATGGGAGGAGCTGCAGGAATTTGGGCTCTAAGGAGAGGCTTGTACATAAACAACTAGGACACAGCCCAAAATGACCCCATCTCACCTGACCTCCTGGTCCAAGAAGGCATGAGGTGTTCAACCAAAGAAGGGGCCCAGTCACATTGGCCATCTCAGGCCCTGCCCCCTCATCAGCTCTGAAGAGGCTGCCCACATGGGTCCCACCAGATGCCTCCACCCTTCCGGGTGGCAGCCTCACCCTCTCCCTGGGGGCAGTGGGTCTATGTTCAGTCTGGGATCCCTACAATTTGGACCTCCCCTGCTGTGATTCCTCCCTAGAACGTGAAGGACCCAGGGTAAATTGGGATGGTGCGAGGGAAAAGGCAGGCAGTCTGGGCTGAAATCACCGCTGCTCATGTGGTGGCCTGGGCCACCCAGCTCTCGTCCTCTCCAAGGTTCAGTCTCCACATCTGTGAAATGGGAGTGGCGGCATCCACCTTATCAAAGGCTGGAAAGGCTCACACTCAGGACTACCGAGGTCTAAACCCTTGTTCTGACACTTGCTAGCTGTGTGAGCTTGGACAAGTGACTTAAGCACTCTGTGCATTAGTTTTTCTCATCCACGAAATGGGGAACTAACAGTAGCTATCTCAAAGGGTGCTTATGAGGGCTAAGTGCGTTAACATATGTAACGTTCTTAGAAGGTAACACACAGGAGGCATAAGTACTCGTATGTGTTTGTCATTATTGTCCTTATCATCATTTATTTAACCTTGCAGGGTTTGGGTGAGCATGAGATGAAACGCATCCAGCACAGTGCCTGCTGGAACCCAGGACCTCTTGGCTGCCACTCCCAGCCTGGGGAGAAGGCGGGAGAGACACAGCAAGGAGACTGGGAACCTCGCAGACACTGTCCCAGCCTCTACATACACAGCCTTCCACATGCTCAGGACTTGAGAGCGCATTTCATGTCTCCTACCTCGTTTAGTCTAACAGCAGATCTCGGAAAGGAGAGGGCAGCAAGGAGACTGGGAACCTCGCAGACACTGTCCCAGCCTCTACATACACAGCCTTCCACACGCTCAGGACTTGAGAGCGCATTTCATGTCTCCTACATCGTTTAGTCTAACAGCAGATCTCGGAAAGGAGAGGAATTCGCATACCCATTTTCCAGATGAGGAAACTGATAGAGTTTCCAGGGTGTTTTACTGCCACCCAGAGGTTGGGACCTCAGAACATTCAAGGCAGAAAGACCCTGAGGGCTCATCTCCTGCAGGGGTGGTTCATCTCCCTTGAGGCTAGTGGCTGACAGGTTCCAAGACCTGCTGGAGAAAGATTTTGATGCTATATAAGACCTCAGACAGAAAACATGCCAGATGCAGAAGTGTGACATAGTGATACACACATTGGTCCATCCACTGTTCTCATCCATTCCTCTTATTTAGTGTGTGGCTTGTTCGTGGTCCAAAGGAGACAGTGCACGGTGGGGACAGACCCTGCCCAGCCCAGGCTCTTTCCCCTGCCTGGCACTGGTTCGTTTCTGCTTTCCTGGGGAGGCATTGACTCTGTATCTCTTCCATCTGTGGTCCTGGCTTCCAGGAACAAGGTCATTCAGAGAAGACTGAAGAGTCTGTAGGAGGCAGCCCCTGCCTCTGTTGCTGACCCTGCACCTATGGCCTCACTCTGAAGGTATGTGTGTTATTCAAGAAACTCAAGAGCTGACCCGGGAAGAGGAAGAAAGAAAGCAAGGCTCTGAAAGACCAGCAAGCTGTACTTGTCACCCAGGGTCACTGGGTGCAGAACCAGTGAGGCTGCTCCCACCTGGCCAAGGGGGCACAATGTGGGTTTATTCAGCAGAAGATGCCAGCCAGGCAACCAGAGCAAGCAGGAACACGGGAAATACACACATATGCACACACCCTTTGAGCAAAGATTTGAAATTCACATACATACACAGATACATATATGGTCACAGATACACACACTCAACAGTAATAGAGAATATAATGTAACAAATAGCCATGTGAGTTAACAAATATTGATGTGTTGCTTTTGCTTTAGGCATTTTAAAATAAAAGAACAAATGTTGAAGATTTAAAAATTGAAGTCCCTTTTATTCCACTTCCTGATTTCATCTCCCTTCCTTATGCAGAAGTGACTATCATCAGGAATTTGGTATTATCCTCCCAGTCCATTTTCTTTAAATCCATGAACAATATATGGTATTGCTGTTTGTGTGTTTTAAAATTTTACATAAATGGTGTCATATCATACTTATTTTTCAATTTTTGTATTAGTTTCCTAGGGCTGCAGTAATAAAATATCATAAACTTAATGGCTTCCAACAACAGACATTTATTCTCTTACAGTTCTGGGAGCCAGAAGTCTGAAATCAAGGTGTCAGCAGGGACAGGCTCCCTCTGACATTCTGGGTAGAGTCCTTCCTCGCCTCTTCCAGCTCCTGGTGGTGGCTGTCCGTCGTCGGTGTTCCTCGGCTTGCAGCTGCATTGCTCCAATTTCTGCCTTTGTCATCACATGACATTCTCCTCTGTGTGTGTGTCTGTGTCCAAATATCCCCCCTCCTATAAGAACACCAGTCATATTAGATCAGGGCTCACCTTAATGTCCTCGTCTTCGCTTGATTACATCTGCAAAGACCCTGTTTTCAAGTAAGGCCACATTCGTAGATACCTGGGGCTAGAACTTCAATATATCTTTTGGGGGGATGCCATGCAACCCACAACACTTTTAGGATATCAAAATTATACTTTTTGTATTTATCCAATGTTCATATATGTAACTCAAGCCATTTAGTTTACTGTATGCTGTTCTACTTTTTTTTTTTTTCTTTTTTTTTTTTGTCCTTTTTGAGACCGGCTGCACCACGCTCAGCCAGTGAGCGCTGTGAGCACACCGGTCATCCCTATATAGGATCCAAACCCGCGGCGGGAGCGCTGCCACACTCCCAGCGCCGCACTCTCCCAAGTGCGTCATCCCTATATAGGATCCAAACCCGCGGCGGGAGCACTGCTGCACTCCCAGCGCCGCACTCCCCCGAGTGCTCCACGGGCTCGGCCCTGTTCTACTTTATAAATAGATAAAACTGATTTATTTAATTACTCTACTGATAGACACATGGGTCATTTCCAAGTTTAACATCCACGATGTTTCCTTGACCAATGTGGCAGGGTTTCTCCGGGTTCATTCTTGGGAGCAGAACTGCTAGTCACATGGTATGCATATTTCCAACTTTTGTAGATATTGCCAAATTACAGGATCTGAGAGTTCACATTTTCCAAGATCTTCACCAATACTTAATAGTATCAAACCTTCCAACTTTTAACAATCTGATGGGTGTGAAATGGAATCTCTTGGTTGTTTAATTTGCATTTCTTGATAAGTAGTGAGGTTAAGCATCTTTGCTTATGCTTATTCACTATTCCTATTTACTTTTTTTGTGAAATGTTCACATCCTCTGCCCATTTTCCTATTTTTTTTTTTTTTGATTTATGGGAGTTGTTTATATATTTTGGACATTAATCCTGTACCTGTTATATATTCTGCAAATGTCTTCCAATAGACTATTGAAGGAATTTTAACTTTGCAAATGGTGCCTTTTATTGTACAGAAGTATTTAATGTGATTGAGCTAAAACTTTATAATACTTTTCTTTATGATTTCCATCTTTCGTGACTTGATTGAGGACTCCTTCTGTATCCTAAGGCATAAGGGAATTCTCCTACTTTTGTTCTGTAAGCTTTTAAGATTGTTCTTCACATTTAGACCATTAATTCATCTAAAGTTTACTTTTGTGTATAGTGTGAGATAGAGTCAAAGATTATTTTTTCCACAGGGGAAGCTACTTGTCTAAACCCCATTTCTGAATAGTCCGTCCTTTCCCTCCACAGATTTATAATGTCTTTTGTTCATACACCAAGGTCCCATATAACTTGGGTTTATTTCTGTGCTCTCTTTTCTGTTTCTATTGGCTTTTTTGCCCATCCCTGTGCTAATAACCAAGATGTGTTTATTATCAAAGCTTTATCACAAATCAGGATATTTGTTAGGATAAGGCCCCTTCCTTGTTTGATCTCAGACTTGTCTTAGCTAATCTTGCAATTTTACCCTTCTGTGTGAATTTTAGAATCAATTAAAAAATTTAATGAGAACTATTGGGATTTTCAATGGAATTGCATTGATTTTATGAATTAATTTGGGAAAAACTAATTTATGATATTGAATCTTCTTCTCCATGAACATGGTACATATCTTCATTTATTCTTGTGTGTGTGTGTGTGCTCATCAACAACACTTTGTATTTTCTCCATAGTTATTAAACATCTTTTGTTAGTTGATTACTAGGCTCTTATAGTTTTCAAATCATATCATTTTTTTCCGTTACATTTACATTTTCTACTTGGTCATTGCTGGTAAGTAAGCACACTGTGGATTTTGTATGTTGATCTCATATCCAGCAACCCCAATTACTTCATTTTCTAGTTTTACCTAGAAGGAGAGGGAGATTTGAACTTGGTGACTTCGCAGGGTTCCAAGGCAGTATGCAAGTGTAGGTTAGGTATTTACAGCATGAACTTTGCATCAGACAGGTAAGCCTGAGTTTGAATCCTGGATCCGCCACTTACTAGGTGGGTAAGTTACTTAACCTTTCTAAATTAATGGTCACACCCACCCCCTGGCTGTGGTGAGGAATCAGGGAGATAAAATGCACGCATGTGCCTAGCACAGTGCCTGGCACAGAGGAAGTGTTTAATTGATGCTGGTTCTTATAATTATTACTAACTGGCCTCTCCCACGTAACCAGGGAGATAATTATCCATAGTAAAAGAAATCCACTCCTGCTTTTATTCATCATGGAGACGTGATCTAGAGTCGCCAGTGATCAGCAGCTTGATCACAAATTAACACCCACGTTAAAGTCTGCCCTAGTGACTGCCAATTTGCAGCTCACATTTAAAACTCACTTATTTTCTCTGCCTATGCCATTTAAATACACATGGCCTTCTAATCAGCAAGTAAATAGCCTGTCATTGACCATCGATTTGAGAAATCCTGGAGGCACCTGCCCATCGCTTTGACCCTGCCCTATACCCCCATTTCCAGAACCACTCCAACTAATGTAGATACTAAGTCACACCATACCAAACGTACCCACCAAACAATTCCCACAGCTACTTGCTCATGATGTGGAAACAGACCAATGGGCAGACAGAAACCTAGATGTATTTATATTAGTAGTAGTTCAACTGCCATGGCTAACGCACTCTAATCACCTGCTTACACAGGGCCCAAGTCCGAAGTGTCTGAACCCCAGTGCCCAGAAGAGAACTTGACAGTGGCTGTGGTTGATAAAGGGAGGGTGGAAAGGCAGGAAGAATGGATCTGGATGTGAGTTGGGACTTTTCTAAAACACAGCCAAAGGAGGCCCAGAGAGTGTACTCTGAAGGATTCTGAAGGTTCACCTAATGTTTCAAGCCATGAACAAAGTTCATACATTTTGTTCGTAGAAGCTGTCCCTGGCCCAAGCCCCATCTCCCAGGACTGCCTCCCCAAGGGCAGTGGTAATTGCAACACGAGGGTCTGGTGTGTAGCAGGCCCTCAGCAAGTTTTGCTGAGGCTCCACCGTGTGTCAGTCACTCAAGAAGCACTTTGCAGACTATCGCATTGAATCCTCCCACCACACCACAGAGGGAGTGGATGTCCCTACAGGGGAAACCACAGCAAAGGAAGGGCCAGGGCCAGGATGTGAATCCAGAACGGTTCTGAGGTTTTTAGTTTACTTTGGGGGTTTCTTCCTCAAAGGAATGAATGCTACTGTAGGCTGATAAGGTTCAGTGAGTCACGTCAGCTGGCCCTGTGAGTATTGCCACTGGGCTGCTGAGTCATTTAAACACACTGTGGAGTATTTTTGCCAGACTGAGAAGTATCTGATCGGGCTGGTGGATACTTCTGCCCAGCTGCTGGGTATGGGGGCAAGTCCTGAGCTCATCTGGGGGATGATTTGATCACTCAGGGCCCTGGGTCTGGCATTTCCCTTGGGGTACGCCCCTGGCAGAACAACAACTTCCCAAACTCAGGGCAGCAGCTGCTCTGACTTCATGGAAACAGCGGAGGCTGGCATGCCTCTTCTCCTCCCGGTTCCCAGAGAGCCTGGGGCACAGCTGGGGCCAGGATGGGGGTGGGAGGAGGTCTCTGGGGCCCTGGTCACAGAGTTCACCCTGGCAGAAGCTTTGGGGCTCCGGGAACCTCCCCCACCCTTAAAGCCTGCCAGAGTCAGTATTGCCACAGATAATACTGTGGGACACAAGAAAGGAGCTGAAAGAGGAAACTCCCAATCAGACATCCAAAGACACAAGAGGATTCCAGCATGCTCCAGCCCATGGCACAGGTGGGGAGAGGCCCCAAATCAGACTCTTTATGGGAATGCTATTGGATCTGCCCTTGGAGGTAGCATCTTGGCAGATCTTATCATCTCTTCCCTGGGAGGAGGCCTGAGAGGGTTCGGGTAACACCCATACCCTTCCTGCTCCACCCCCAATGCCTGTACTTGACCTTCCCTTCTGAAACCCAAGCCACACACTCCAGAAGCTGGAACAGGGCCCCCAGAGAGCTCTGGACTCACTACCCATACAACATTTTCTATGTACTCATTTTAAAATTATAGCAAATCATTTGTGGGTTTTCTAAATTTCTTTTATAATAAAGTAGTACATGCTTTGCTAAATATCCTCCTACCCTGTGACCCAGCAATTCTACTCCTGGGTATATACCCAAGACCTGAGTGCATATGGCCACCAAAAGGCCTGATACACTTGTTCATAGCAGCCTTGTCCATAATGGCCCCAAACTGGGAATAACCCAAATGCCCCTCAACAGGAGACTGGATAAATGAATTGTGGTATATGTTTATAATGGAGTACTACACAGCAGTAAAAAAAGAATGAACCACTGGCACATGCAACTACATGGACGAATTATACCATTATTATGCTGAGCCAAAGAAGCCAGACACAAAAGAGCATTTACCATATTGTTCCATGTATGCAAAGTTTAAGAACAGGCAAAATTACTCAAAGAGTACTACACAGCAGTAAAAAAAGAATGAACCACTGGCACATGCAACTACATGGACGAATTGTACCATTATTATGCTGAGCCAAAGAAGCCAGACACAAAAGAGCATTTACCATATTGTTCCATGTATGCAAAGTTTAAGAACAGGCAAAATTACTCAAGATGATAGAAGACAGGATTGTGGTTACCTCTGGAGGCAGATATAGACTGGGAAGAGGCAAAAGGGAACTTCCTGGGTCACTGGATATGTCTACAAGGGTACTCCAAAAAGTTCACGGAAAAATAGAATTAAAAGATAATATGAATCTTCCCACAAACTTTTTGAAGTACCCTCTTATACCTTGATCTGGGTGTGGTTACATGGGTGTATATACATATGTCAAAAATCATCAAACTATGTACTTATACATACACATCACTGGATGCATGTTATGCCACATGCAAAAATATTTTTTTTAAAGTACAGATAAGCCAAAAAACAAAAAAAGTACACACTCACTGTTAGGAGTCAACAAGTACAAAGGTCTTTAAGGAAACTCCAGCTCTCCCCAACCCAACACCAGCCATTTCTCTCCCTTTATCCCTATGCGTCCATCCCCAGCTGCAAGCTGGAGAAACTTCAGGCTCTGCTGAGACGTCCTGCTGGGGACTTCCTCCCACCCCCTAGGCTCCCCTGGGAGACTTGCATATGTCACAGCCATGACTTTCACCAGGAGAGTTCAGGGACTTGTGCTGGGGGTTCTATGAGCCTTAAAGTCCACTCCAGTTCCTGGGGTCTGGCTGGAGGAACACTCCCAAGAGAGGGAGATGGACCGGGTGGGCTTTCCTGCCTCCGAGGGGCTCCTACCCCCAGATACCATCACTCACTTGAGGGCAGGTGGGAGATTCAAGTTCTGCCTCCCCCACCTACCCACCTCCTCATTCACCCGTCTGAGTCCCAGTTTTCTCATATTCAGTGTTCCTCTTCCTTGGGTTCCTTTCCCCAGGAGGGCTGCTGGGAGGAGGAGCTACTGGGCTTGGCAGAAAACCCGTCAGCCACATGATGTCACCTCTGTCCACTTATGTACCTCCTAAGCCATTCAGAGGAGTATTCAGCCACCAAACAGCAACTGGGTCTTTAGCCTGTCTCTGTCCTCTCCAGGGTTCCTATGGCTTAGAACAAAGCAGAGAGCTCTCACCCCAAGTTAAGATCACCCAGGAATCCCAAAGAGGTGGGGAGGGAAATAAGAAAGTAAAAGTGTCTCCACCTCCTGCTTTTACACCTCCCATGATAGGGAGCTCACTACCTACCAGGGCTGCTTCTCCCCTCCCTAGCTGGTCCTGACCACGAGAGCCCTTGCTCACACAGAGACGAAATCTGTCACTCATGGCTCCACCGCTAGGGTAATCAAATCATCCCGGTTGGCCAGGACTTCCTTGACTTTAGCACTGAAAGGCCAGTATTCCAGGAAACCACTCAATCCTGAGCAAGCCGGAATAGTTCATCACATTGTCCCACCCCTGCCTCCACTCCTAGATCTGCCCTCCGGGTCACTTAAGCCAATTGTCTCAGGGATCCTCTCTGCAGGTACCATGTTCAAGCTCAGTCCCCCAACCCCCCACCCTCAGATCCAGTTGTATAGCATTTATTCATTCATACATTTATTTATAGCCATCCAGAATGGCCTAAAGACCTAAAGCCTGGGCCCTGGAGCCATACCAACCTGGGTTCACATCCTGGCTATGTGCCTTTGAACGTCTTACTTAACCTTCTGAACTTCTATTTGCTCATCTTAAAGTAGAGATAAGCCTCTTCAGGTTGTTGTTAAGTATTAAGTGAGACAATAAGTGGAAAGTACTTAGCACAGGGCTTGACACCTAGTATTTGTAAATGTTAGCTTTTATTCTAGTACTTACTCATAAAACACACACACACACACACACACACACACACACACAAATGCTTATCATATATTTACTCTATTTGGGCCCTAGTCTAGGCACATGGAAATGACCCAGACATTCCAACCCCTACACACACCTAGATGCTCACAGGCTGGTATGGGAGAGCAGAGGGGAACACAGACAACTACAGCCCAGCATGAAAAGGGCTGAGAGGAGATAAGACAGAGGGAAAGATGGCCTGGGAAGCTTCCCAGAGGAGATGACATTTTTCTGGGCCTTGCCCAGGAGAAGCCAGGGAGAAGGGTATTCTATGAAGAGGGACTAGCAGGGAAAAGGGCTAGAAAGCATGAAACAACATGATCCATTCAGGGGATAAAGAGTAATTCAGTACTGCAGAATCTGGGCTGTATGTGGACAAGGCCAGAGAAGAAGAGAGTTTAGGAAAAATATTTTTTTTCTCAATAAAATAGAAAATCGTTTAAACACAATAGAATATGTTTATTTCAACCCTAAAGCTAGCATCTTGCTTAGAGGGGAAACATTACAGGCATTCCCATTATAATACAGAATAAGAGAGTGTGTCTGTTTTTAATACTGTTATTTAACATTGTTCTGAAAGTACCAGTCCACACAATTAGACAAAAAAAAAAAAAAAAAGAAAGAAAGAAAAGAAAAGAAATGGGAAGAATAAAAATCAGAAAGGAGTAGAAAATGTATTATTATTTATAGAATAAACTGAAAAATCAGCATAAATAAGTAATACAAGAACTCAATAGGTGGCTGGGTGCAAAATTAATATATTGAAATTAATATTCTTCATCAATATAAACAACCAGCTAGAAGAGGTAATGAGAGAGAAGTTCCTATTTACAATAGCAGCCAAAAAGGTAAAATGTTTAGAGTCAATTTAACAAAAATAAAATGTACTAGATTTATTGGAAGCAAACTTTAATAAATTGCTTGAGGGGCACAAAAGAAGACTTGAGCGTGTAAAATGGTTTTGGATAGGATGATTCAACATCATAAATATGGCAGTTCTCTCCTAGTTTGTATGTGTCTGTTTCTGTGTGTGTGTTTATTTTGATAAAAATACCAGTAGGACTTTTAGAAATAAGCAAGCTGATAAGCTGATTCTGAAGTTCATATAGTAATGTAAACAAAAATATTCTGAAACTTCTGAATAAAAAGAAAAGTAATGAGTAAGAACTAATCTTAACAGATGTTAGAACATGGTAATATAAATCTACAGTATTTTAAACAGTGTGTTATTAGTGCATTTGAGACAGAGGATCAATAGAACAGAATAGAATATTTGAAAGCATACCTGTAGTGGGTAGAATTGTACCCCCCAAAAAGATATGTTTAAGTCCTAACCCCTGGAACTGTGAATGTGGCCTTACTTGGAAATAGCATATTTGCAGATGTAATTAAACTAAGACGAAGTCATACTGGATTAGGGTCATATTGGATTTTTATACTTCTCCTTTCTTTTTCTTGTCTAATTGTGTGGGCTGGTACTTTCATAACAATGTTAAATAACAGTGTTAATCCAATGGTCGATATCATTATAAGATGAGTGAAATTTGGACATAGACATAAACTTGGAGAAGAGATGGCCATGTGAATACAGAAGCAGAGATTGGAGTGAAGCTGCCTGCCACAACCTAAGGAATACCAAAGATTGCTGGCAACCACCAGATTCTAGGAGAGATGCATGGAATGGTTTGTCCCACCAGAGTCACCACAGGGAGCCGGGTCTTTTTGATAACTTGATTCCAGATTTCTAGCCTCCAGAACTTTAAAAGAATAAGTTTCTGTTGTTTTAAGCTACCCAGTATGTGGTAATTTGTTAGGATAGCCCTGGGAAACTAATAAAGTACTCAACTGCCTACAGGAATTTAGTATATGACAAAAGTGACATTGCTAATCAATAACAAAAAAGGTTGATTATTCAATAAATAGTATTGGGACTACTAGATAGCCACCCAGAGAGAAACAGCTGAATCCCTATCTCACATCTTACATCAAAACAAATTCAGGAATGAAGAAAACCTGGGAGTACTTTCTTACAGTAAAGAAGTCCTTCTATCATATGAATTAAAAAAACTGAATCCATCAATGAAAGATTAATAAATTTGGCCACATAAAGTTATTTTTAATTATGCATGAAAAATAATATAAACAAAGTCAAAAGACACATATATTGTAGATGTATCATATGTTATTGACAAAGGGCTGATATCCTTGTTATTTTAAGAGCTCCTACATATCAGGAAGAAAAAAAAAACAACCTAATTAAAAGATAGGAAAAGGATATAAACAAACAGTTCCTAGGAAAGGAAATGTAAATGATTCTTAGTCATGAAAACATGGTCAACCTCCCTTGTAGTAGGAGAAATGAAATTACAGTTATGAGATATCATTTTATATCTAACAGATTGACAAAGATCAAAAAGTTTGATAGCATGCTGTGTTGGCAAGGGTGTGGGAAACAGGCATCTCATTCATTGCAAGTGGGAGGGCAAATCGGTACAACCTCCCTGAAGAGCAATTTGGCAATATCGGAGTAAATTAAAAATTCACATACCCTTTAACCCAGTGTTTCCATTTCTAGGAATTTACCATACAAACATACTTGCACATGTGCAAATTGATGTGTAAATGTGAATATTTATTGCAGCTTTGCTTACAATAACAATAGATTGGAAGCAGCTTAATTTCCCATCTGTGGGGGACTAGCAAAACCAATTATAGAACATACATTCAGTGGAAAACTATGCACTGGTTTAAAAGAATGGAACCATTTTATATTTCCAACATGCAAAATCTCTGTGATTTGTTGTTAAGCGGCAGGGGGAGGGAAGCAAAGTGCAGAATTCTGTGTACAAAACAATATCAATTGTGTAAAATTTATTTTACAGACATGCTTTCACAGGCATAGAGTATCTCTGGAAAGATATGTAAGAAACTGGTAACAGGGACTGCCTTTTTTTTTCTTTTTTTCCTTTTTGTCTTTTTTACTGACCAGTAACGGGATCGCAACCCTCGGTGTTGCGCCCGTACCGCGCTCAGTCAGTGAGCGGGAACCGGTCTCCACATGGGATCCGAACCCTCGGCGGCTCCCGCCGCACTCCCAAGCGGTGCACTCTCCAGTGCGCCACTGGGCCGCCC
>NW_007737664.1:31418-32649 GCF_000696425.1 Galeopterus variegatus | reverse complement strand
CGCACTCCCAAGTGGTGCACTCTCCAGTGCGCCACCGGGCCGCCCAGGACTGCCTTTAAGTAAAGAACTAGGATGCCAGGGTAGGGAAACTTCATATTTTATGCCTATATATACTATGGGTGCATGGTAATCATTCAGAGAGAGAGAGAGAGAAATGTATTTAACTAAAAAAAAAAAAAAGAAAGAAATCACAAAGAGGGCTGGACAGTTACTCCATTGGTTAGAGCATGGTACTGATAACACCAAGGTCCCGGATTCCATCCCTGTACTGGCCAGTTGCAAAAAAATAAAATAAAATAAAGTAATTTTTAAAAAAACCACAAAGAAAGCAGAAAGCAAAATAGTAAAAGTTTTCATCTGACATCTGAGTTAAATTTCAGCTCCACCACTTTCTTGGACAAGTTATTTCAGCTCTCTGAATCCTAATTTCCCCATCTGTAAAATGGGGGCAATAATACAGCCCATTCAAAGAGGTCTGTGTGTGTGTGTGTGTGTGTGTGCGCGCGTGTGTATGTGGAGAGAGAGAAGAAAAGTGGCATAAGGTTAACAACTGGTGCATCTAGGAAGCGTACGTGGGAGCTCATTGCACTGTTACACATTTTCTGTAATTTTGAAATTTTTTCAAAGTAAAGTTTTGAGTTTTTAAAATTGCCGATTCCTAGACTCTACCCCAGGTGAGGCTGGTGACCTTTTCTCCAAGCACATTGTACTCTGAGCATCACTGGATGAGCACAAAGGTGGGGTTAGGAGCCAGGTGACCCTGGTGACTGGGCCACTGCAGCGTCTAACAGCAGGCCCCTTCCCTCACTCCATGGGCACAAGCAAAGAGGGCCTTTTCCCCCGACGGGCACGTGCAGGACAGGGCACTACGAATAGGAGGTCGGGGACAGGGACCGGCTCCACCCCGCTTAGGTCTAGCGGTGGAAAGACCCAGCTTTCCCGCCCTGGGACTGGGGGAGAGGAGAGGAGCTCGGGGTGCCAGATCCCACCCTCCACCCACCGCCCGGGCGCTCTCCGCGGGGCCTGTGCCGGAACACGCAGGGAACCCCGGCCCTGGCGGAGCCCCCATCAGATACGGCCGCCTCCCCCGCGCTGGCAGCCCTGGAGCCAGCGAGCAGTTTACGTAAGCCCGTTGTTGATGGAAAAACAAATGCACCGACAGGCGTTTCCTGGCCTGCTCCGAGGGAGCCGCGGGCCCCAGACGCTGGCTCGCCAGGGAGAGGCTCCGTCC
>NW_007737664.1:27859-30424 GCF_000696425.1 Galeopterus variegatus | reverse complement strand
GGGGCCACCCAGAGCCCTCTCCCCAAGCCCAGGCCACCCTGCACGTGGGCCTCGGCCCCAGCAGCAGCCCAGGCCTCCCGGGGCCCCACTCTGGCCCCCCACCCCCGCCCCTGCCCGGAGCCCAGGAGGGCCATGGCCATGCAGGCTTCCGTCAGCCCCACTCCAGGAGTGCCTGCTGCATGCCTGGCCCTGCTCAGGGGCAGCAGGGGTGATGGAGCTATGGGAACCAGGACAGAACCAGGGCCTGGGCATGTGCTAAGAGGACATGAGGGAGGAAGTCTCATCTATACACTGAGCCTCCTTTCCTGCTTCTAAAACTGAAGGAGAGCTCAGGCAGACTTTCAGGGAGTTGCTGGAAGGATGGTCAAGCTTACCCCCACCCCATACCCATGTTTGCCTGGAGGCAGGCCGATGACCAGGGCTCACATCCCAGCTCTGCCAGCTTCCTAACTTCATGCTCAGATCTCTTTATCTGTAAAAGGGGACTAATACTTGTACCAGCCTAAAGTTTTGAAAATTAAATGAGTCATTTTGAGGATTAAAAGAGATTAGTATAAAACCCTTAAATCACACCTAACATAATGTCTGGCACAAAATATCACCCAGGAACAAGTCACTATAGATATAAATATATTATTCTTGCCTGCCCTTTACATCTCAGCACAGACATCTGCCTATCAGAGTGTCCTCTGTCCACTTTCCCATCCTGGGTCAGGTGCCCCAGTTATATTCCCTTACAAGTCCCCATCAATCCACATTTCTTGGTAGCCCCCCCACCCATGGAACCACGTGTCCCCCACAAGCCCGTGCACCCACTGTGTGCCAGGTCTGGTGCTAACCCTGGGCACACAGACGTAAATCACACCTTGGTCCTGTCTCCTTGAGGGTTCAAGGCTGGAGGGATGGAGATAGATGTGTATGCAGAGCAAGGATCAATAAACACTGCAGAATTGGGAATCACTATGGGAATATTAAGAATTACAAAGGATCATGTGGGCACAGTGTTAGCAAGCAACCTGACACATGGGAGGTACAGCCCAAAACTGTAATTACATAAGATGATACTATTAAACAGTAGAAATTCTTGGACTCGAATCCTGGCTCTGCCACTTGCTGTATAACCTTGGGCAAGGGACTGTCTCTGGGCCTCAATTTCCCCATTTACCCAAGGGAGATACTAACATTAAATATCCGTCTTATGGCTCTGGTGAGATGCAAACAAGTCGATTTATGTGAAAGTACTTTCTGGACTATCAGAGGGTTAATTCTATCAGCTACAAACTATCCCATCAATGCCAATGGGATATAGGCTTTGGTGTCAAGTCTGGGGTCACGACCCAGCCTGGACACTCCCTTGTTTTGTGACCTATGGCAATGGCTTAGCCTTGGTTTCCTCAATTGCAAAGTGGGAATAATGATACCTATCTCCTAGGCCCCCACGAGGGGCCAAAGAGTTCACAAAAATTAGAGCTAATACTTGCTGCACACTTATTCAATGTCAGGCAGGGTTTTTAAGTGATTTTTATATATCAATTAATCTACTATCATTTTACAGCTGGGGAAATTGAGGCAGAGAGATTTTAAGCAACTTGCCCAAGGTCACCAGGCTGGAAAATAATCCTGGCAGTCTGACTGGCACTGGGGCCCAAGGTCCCAAATACAGTACCTGCTTCCCCAGAACCTGCATGAAGTGCTTAGCAATGGCACATAGTCAGTCCCAAGCATACAGTAGCCATTATTACGGTTCTATTAATATGTTGTGTTGATATCATCATGATCTTAATTACTCATCAATCCCTTCTCAGAGCAGGGCAAGCTGAAGCATTGTGGGCCTGGGTGGGTGCCAGCCCAGAGCTGGCGCCAGGAGCCCAAAATGCGGGCAGAGCTTTGTTTCCTTGTCACACCCAAGGAGAGTCAGCCCATGGGGGTGGGAGCAGGTGGGTCCAGTGCTGGGACTGGGTCCCAAGTGAGCATGAACATCACGTGTCCCTCTTTGCCCAGCCTGGCACTGGACAACCACCAGGTTCCTGGAGCAGGGCAGGGCCAGGAGGGGGAGGCAGGGGCAGACACTGGGCCTTTTGTGTCCTGCTCCCCACACAGCCCAGCCCAGAAACTCATCCCCACCCCCGCCCCAGACTGGGCAAAGGGTGTGCAGTGCCCTCCTGGGAGAGGAAAGAATTCAGGCTAGAGTTGGGAGTCTGGCCAGTACCCTGGCTCCACTGCTTTCTGGCCGAGTGTCCTTGGGCCAGTCCCTCCTGGATTTAGGCCTGGTTTTCTCATCTCTAAAATGAGGCATAGAGAGGTGGACTGAGGGACGGGTAGGAGTTAGGGAAGGGAGAGGAAAGGAAAATACTGGTCTTGAGGAGGCTAAAGAAAGGGGACAGGACAGGGGTCCAGCCGCCCGTCTGTTGGGTGGAAAGGTGATTAGGTTTTCACCCCCTCCTCATACAGGCCCAGATCCCCCCTCAGCCCCAACACACACACACCAGCCTGCATCACATGAGCAGACACCACCCTGAATGCCCATGTACACATACACACTCATGTTTGTATGAACACACACTT
>NW_007737664.1:5290-27314 GCF_000696425.1 Galeopterus variegatus | reverse complement strand
CAGACTGGGCAAAGGGTGTGCAGTGCCCTCCTGGGAGAGGAAAGAATTCAGGCTAGAGTTGGGAGTCTGGCCAGTACCCTGGCTCCACTGCTTTCTGGCCGAGTGTCCTTGGGCCAGTCCCTCCTGGATTTAGGCCTGGTTTTCTCATCTCTAAAATGAGGCATAGAGAGGTGGACTGAGGGACGGGTAGGAGTTAGGGAAGGGAGAGGAAAGGAAAATACTGGTCTTGAGGAGGCTAAAGAAAGGGGACAGGACAGGGGTCCAGCCACCCGTCTGTTGGGTGGAAAGGTGATTAGGTTTTCACCCCCTCCTCATACAGGCCCAGATCACCCCTCAGCCCCAACACACACACACCAGCCTGCATCACATGAGCAGACACCACCCTGAATGCCCGTGTACACACACACACTCATGTTTGTATGAACACACACACAAACCCCTGAATACAAACACACATCTGATCACAGACATGCACAGACACACTGCCCTGAAAACAGACACACACACCTGATCATACACACATACATAACACACCTTGATCACACACACTCCTAGTCGTAGACATACATGTACACACTCCTGAACACAGACACTTGCACACATGCACATCTCAACAAATACACACACACCACCACACTAACACTCACAGCAACATGACCACACTCACAGATACACCGACACCACAACACACCCACAGACCTCGGCCGGCCACCACTTCACCCGCCCACCCATTGCACACAGGCTCCAATCCTCGCGGAGGCCACCGGCGGGCACGGTGAACCCCTCGGGGCGCCAGGCTGGGTGCCTGGAACTGCACTCTTCTCATCCCTGCATACTTGGGGAGCCCCTCAGGCTTGAGCCCAACACCTCCGCCCAGAGGCCCGAGCAATGAGCTTAAAGGAAAGGGGGACATTTAGACACCTACTGTGAGCCAAAACCTGTGCCGTGTGACTCCCCCTGTCACAGCCACTGCGTCACGCAGTACCTGGCACACGCTAGGTACTCGAAATGATCACTCCCGATGTTGAAGCTGAGGAAAGCCTCCCGAGCCCGGAGTAGATCCCTGGTCTCTCGGACGTCCCTCCTGGACTGGTGAGGACCGGGTAAGGCCCCGGGCAATGCCGCGGTGCACCGCCAGGGGGCGCCTCCGCCCGGCCCCTGCCGTCCCCCTCCGGTCCCTGCGGTGCCCCGGCCGGCTCCCCTGGGAGCTTGCCCCGGTCCCGGCGGCAGGCGCCCCCGCAGGATGTCTCCGCTCCCCACCCCGCCGGATCCGACCTGGCTCCGGCTTCCGCCCCCTCCCCAGTCCCCAGGGGCCTCCTCCAGACAGCTCCAGGACGAGCGCGCCAGGCCCGAAGCCACCCCCTCCGCCCGGAACCACCCCGAAGCCCACCCCAGGCTCTGTGTGAGAACCAGTGAGGCCAGTCCAGAGCGGGGACCCTCTCTCGCTTCTTCTCACAGAGCAAAGACGCATAAAGGTGCACGAGGTAAAGACTGGACTGAATACATACATAGCGACAGCTCCCAGGAGCAGAGCAGGACTCTGTGCCCGGGATTCTGCTAAATGCGATGGCTGCCTGAGCTATACCATTCAGTGTTCCCAAAACTACATGAAGGAGACGACATCATTACCCCCATTTTACAGATTACAAATACTGGAAACTCAGAGAGGTTAAGTAATTTGCCCAGGACCCAACAGCAGTGAGTGGCAGGACAGTGTCTAGAGCCAAAGTTCTAGGCTCTCAACCCTAGTGACTGCCCATGCTAACATTTATTCTCTCCAGGGTTTAGGAGGTATTTACTGAGGACCTGCCACGTGCCAGGCATTGTGTTGCTGTAATATGAAGACTGAGACACTGAGCTGTGGAGCTTACAGTAGCAGGAAACACAGACTGGTCATTAATGTGTTCATTTACTAACGCTGTGTTGTGAGGAACCCCGTGCCCAGCCCCGCGCTGCCCATACTGAACCAGGCAGGCACAGGCCAGCCCCGAACTGCCCTGTTGGAGGGAGTTGGGTGGGGATGGATAGACGATTACAGCCCTATGTGGTGAGGAGGGCAGAAGGTACGGCAGGGTCAGAAGGGGAGAAAGCTAAGCAGGGAAGGTTCCAGAGAGGAGGGGGCATTTGAACAGGGAAAGAAGACAGGTAGGAGCCCCCGGCAGAGAGAGCCCACCCAGCATGCAAAGCACTGATGAGTTTGGTGCACCCGGCTGGTTTTAAGCCCAGGGATGGGCAGATCCCAGGTCCTAAACCAGAGAGCTGGGCAGGGACCAACATACAACCAAGCCTCAAATGCCAGCTTAAGGACGAACTCGCTCAGGAGTACTAGGACACCCAAAGAGAAGCAATGGGTAAGTGTCCCTGGTCCCTTTTATGCCTCAAGCTGACTGGGAGCCCCTTGAGCAGGACTGTGCCAGCACTTAGAGGTCTTAAAGCCATCAAAAACTCCATAAATCCAAACCCCAAATCCCTCATCATCTTCCCCCCTTCTCTTCCTGATGACTTTTCTCATTGCAGTCAAGGGTCCATCATCCATCCAGTTGTGGTCCTGCCCCATCCTAGTTCTCCCTCCCCCCATAACTAGTCCATCCCCTCTGCCTCCACTCAGGTGTCCCATCACCTGGCCGACTTGAAGAGCCTCCTAACATCCACCTGTGTCCGCTACTGCCCTGACTCATCATTCCCAGCTTCCTGGTGCTCTTGGAATTAAGACCTACGCATGCTGCCTGCAAAGCCCCTGGCCCTGTCTCCAACACCATCTCCTACCACCCTGGCCCTTGCTCTGAAATCTCCAGCCACACTGGCCACTTTTTAGAGCCTTGGACCTTCCAGGCCTCAGGGCCTTTGCACAGACTATTAATCCTTTCTTGCCCACCTCCCTCCCACTTGCAAGTTAATTCCTGCTCACTTATCTGATCTCTCAGTGATACGTTTCTCCAGGAAGCTGTCCTATCCCTTGCCTGTGTTTTTCCTGTCATGGTCCCTCATAGACCTCATCACAGACATCGTTAAGTAGTTACTTTTTGAGGCTGTTTGATGTTTGTCCCCCCCACTAGACTCTGAGTTCCATGAGGGCAGGGACCAATTTATTTACTGGTATCCCCAGTGCCCAGTGCAGCACCTGGCACTCAATAAGTGTCCTTCAGCCAGACATCTCCAGCTCTGCTGCTTCCTGGCTGGGTGCCCATAGGTAACTCCCTTCCCCTCTTCGAGCTTACACTGCTCATCCTTAAAAGGAGGGGCCAGGTGGGCAGTCCCCAACTCAGGCTGCCTAGCAGAATCCCTGAGGGACTTTTTAAAAATGCACAGGTCATTGTCATCACCGTCGTCATCGAGTTAGGGATGGGGAGTGGGTGGAAGTATAGATGTTACAAGAACGAGGGAATGTTATTAACTGTGGACGCTGAGCAGTGAGTACAGGGGAGTTCATTATTCTCTTCTGTTTACTTTGTATATATTTGAAATTTTCCATAATAAAAGTTTTTTTTATAAGATACACCAGCCTGGGCTCCTCCCTGATAACTGATGGAGAGCCAGTAAGGGTATTTTGGAAAAGCTGCTGGAATAGTTCTGATGAGTAGCTCTGGCTAGAGACTCTACGAGGCTGCTTCCAGCTCCAAAGAATTGGCAGCGATTCTCTCCTGTCCACATGAGTGCTGTTTGCTGGTGGAAAAATACCACACCCTGAGCATGTGCTTCTGCCCTCCCCCGTAATCCCCCCACAGCCCCCCCTGCCTCCTCCTCAAACACTTCTAGGTCAATTGCCAGATCTTCCAACTCAAAAAGTCCGCCAAAACACTAGTCTGTTAGCAGCCTCTTCTGGGCTCTCCTGACTTCTCCAATGCCCAGTGGCACCTGGTCTGCTTCTGCAAGACCCCAGGATGGATCTGAATTGCCTAGGTGCCCCGGCCACAGTGCCTGGCATGATGGAAGGATTGATTTGAATTGAATTGCCATGAAAATATCTTTGGGGCTTCCAAGCTGCGTGATCCTGGGCAAGTGGCTTCCCCTGGGCTTCTTTCTCTGTGAAAGGGAATAATAATCCCTGCCTCACAGGGCTGTGGGAAGGATTCAATGAGATAATGAATATAAAAAGGCACTGCAAGCTGCAGAGTGCCGCGTAGGACTTTTACCCCGTGCAGAGACAGTCTCTCTGTCCTTGGGTCTCCCATAAGGCCCAGGCATCCCTCCTGCTGGACAGTGGCTGCCTACTGATACATTTGTCTCCCAGAAAGCCAGAGGGAGGGGCTGTTAACCAAATCATCTCCACATCTCCAGTTCCTAGTGCCCAGCACTGGGCCAAGGAGAGAGGGAGGGACAAAGTTGGGGGAAGGCAGAAAGGAAGGTCCGAAGGGCCTGCTGGCACTCCCAGTGTCCCTAGGGCCCAGAGAGCCCAGGGTGACCCTTCCCGGGGCCTCAGCCGGCAGATGAAGTCTGGAAGCATCCATTCTTGCAAGCAAGACACAGTCCATGGCAGCACACATGAGTAAGGGGATGGGGAGGGGTCTGCTCAGCAGTATGCTGGGCCTGTAGCCCAGGAGAGACTAGGGAAGTCATGCTGGACCACGGTGGCCCTGGCCTCGTCACCTCCCCTGTATGACTACCCTGTCCTGCAAGTGGTGTCCCTGCCTGACTCTCTCTCCCCAACAACCTGTCAGAGGAAGCTCCCCAAGGTCCCCAGGACAGAGTTCCAGTTGTCGTTCAAGGCCCTCCATGAGCTGAACTTCACCCGCCTCTGCAGGGCCATCCCCACATTAAACTGCTCCCCACTCCTGAAGCTGCTGTGCCTCCTCTTGCCTCCGCCAGGCTCTTCCCTCTGCCAGGAGTGCTCCCCTGGCTCCTTTCTCCATCTAGTCATCTTCTCTTCATTCAAGAGTCCAACCCAAATATCATCTCCTCCTTTGAGTCGCCCCCAAGTTCTCGAGACAGTTCCTCACACCTCCATTGTGGCTTCCCTAGGATTTAGTCAAACCACGAATAAAATAGGTACATGTTCTCTGATTAAATCCTAACAATACCCCTGCAAGTTTTGGCCCCATTTTACAGATTAAGATACCGAGGTTCAGAGTGGCTGAGTATCTTGTAAAACCCTTTCAGGGCAGAGAAGACACTGGAAGGTCTCTTCCATCTGCCCTAGACCTCCCCACTCTGGGGAAAAGGAGACCTGGCAAGGTGGGGTAGGGCCATGGTGGAGACCCCAGGCCCTGCAGACTGCCTGCTACTAAGACTGGGTGAGGGTTCCAAGAACAAGAAGGCTCCCCATATTCACAGAGGGTTGGATGGCCCCTTGGTCCCCTCTGTAGTCAGCACACAGGGAGGTTCAGACAGGTCCCAAGAGCTGCAGGTGGCTGTGGTGGCCGCACCCTGTCCCTCCCTCCCATCACAGTGGACAGAGCTGGACTGCACCTCAGCGCTGCCTCAGCCGCTCAGCACCACGCACCTGCCTTCCCTGCCATCCCACAGCCTTGTCTCCGGCTTGGGACTTCACCTTCTCCCCCTCTGTGTCTCTTTACAGCCTCAGAGGGACCAACTGTGTTTCTCTGGCTCTGGCTCTGTCTTGGTCTCTCTCAACCTCTGAGTATGTCCCAGGGTTCCCTTCTCAGTCTCAGTCTTTCTCTGTCACATCGTCTCTCCCCTGTGTCTTTGGCACTCTCTCCATCTGTCTCTATCTCTGTGTCTCTTTGTCTCTCTGCCTCTTCTCTCTCTCTCTCTCTCTCGCTGTTTTTCTCCCTTTCCATCTCTCTGTGTCTACTGTCTGTCTTTCTATCTCTCGGCCCCGTCTGTCTCTCTCTGCCTCTGTATCTTTGTCACTGTCCCTTTCTGTCTCCCAGTCTCTGTCACTCTCTCTCCCCCTCCCCGCCCCCATCTGTGCCACTCTCTTTCTGAGTCTGTGTGTCTCTCTCAGTCTCTGAATCTAGGGAGAACAGTGTCTCCTCCACAGCATCCCCATCCCTGGCCCAACAGCAGGCCTGGCTCCTAAACATTCTCCCATGTAGGGGCGGGGGACCCCGGGCATCATTCCAGGGCCCTCTCCATCTGGGTGGCAGTGCTGACAGGTGAGATAAGGATCAGACTTTGCTCTGTCCGGACCTGAGCAAGGGGCACAGACAGGCTATGCGGGGGCGTCTGGGTGCCTGCAAATGTTTGCATGTGCGCACGTCTGGGTTTGTGTGCGGGTCTCCCTGTGTGGGGTGGTCTGGGTGTCTGTCTGGGTACATGTGTGAGCATCTGGGCCTGTTTAAATCTGTCTGCGAGCATCTGTGTATGTGTGTCTTTGTGTGGGTGCTGAGTGTGAGCACCCTAGCCTGTGGGTCTATCCATCCACGAGGCCTCAGGAATGTGCATGTGTGTGTGTTTGTGGGCACGTGTACGAGTCCCTGGAAGCAACTGGAGATGTGGTGTGTCTGTGTGTCTGTCCATGGGCCAGGCCTCTGCTCGTATTCACTCACGTAATCGTCAATGAGGTCTGGATTCCATTACCCTGTTTGACAGAAGGAGAGTTGAGGTTCTTCACCCCCTTGCTAGAATGTGTGACTGTGGATGTATGTGTCTGCTTGAGGCTGAGAGCCCAAGGTCTGGTGGCAGACAGATCTGGTTCAAACCTTGGCATCCCCACCACTAGCCGCGTGGCCCCAGGCAGGTTGTCTAATCTCACTAAGTCTCCTGAATTCATTCAGCAAAAATTTATTAATCAGAAACAGATAAAACTAATCTATGGTGCTAGAAGGCAGAAGAAGAGCTACCTTGGGAGGAGTTTACAGAGAGGGGGACCAAGAAAGCTTTCTGGATGCTGAAAATGTCCTATATCTTGATTTGGGTGGTAGTTACAAGAGTGCACTCTTAGAAAAACAATCAAACTGCTCATTTGAGATGTCTGGACCTTATACATCGATACAAAAGTTTACGAAACATTTATTGGGCTTCTACTATTTGCCATTAAATAGCAATAACGATAGTCTTGTGTGTGTGTGTGTGTACATGTGTGTGTGTGTGGTTTTTGTTTTGTCTTTTAACATTTCAGAAAGTCAGTCAGTCCTGGCTTTGAGCACTCTCAGCCCATTCCTGCCACACCCTCTCCCTTCACCCTGTCCCAACCATGACAGCAGAGGAAGGAAGGGACAGAGACCCCAGGCTGGGGCTGGATGGTTCCCCTGCCCAATCTTGCCTATTTTCTCCCCAAGATGGCCATGACTTTCTCTCTGGATTTTCAAATTGGGGTGCCTCTGGGGGGCATTTTGGTGGGTAACTGCTGGCATCCAAGGAAGCTTGCAGCAGAGTGCTCTGCAGCAGGGCTCAGAGTGAGAAATGAGGGGGGTAAGATGTCCAGTGGCCAGATGCCACACCTGCTTGGTGCATTCAGCGATAACAGGCAACACCCGGATACACACATTCCTGCTCTCCACCTGCAAAGTCCTCCCATGTCATCTGTCATTCAAGAAATGCTTTGAGCCCCTACTGTATTCCAGGCCCTCTGCTGGGCCCTTTAACATGCCTTACTTTTCCCTCACTACAACTGTCACTCATGGATCATTATCTTCATCTCACAGGGCAGGAAACTGAGGCCCAAGTGGTGAAATGTCTTCCCTCAGCTCACACTGATCAACAGTAGGAATTCCAACCTCATTCTGCCTGGCTCTAAACCTCCATCCCCCCTGAGTGTGTCTTCTCTAGGTGTCTGAGCTTCCCTGAAGCTTTCATAAAGGATCTAAATACATTTGCTTTTGCCTTCTTGGGAGATTTTAAATTTCTGTGTCATTAGGAAAACTGGAGCTTAAGCTGCGCTTTGGTGAGTGTTCACTCCCCATAGGGAAAAGCTGCAGGTTTTTCAGAAGGCCTCCCTCCTTGCCCAACCAACACACACTTTCCAGCCCAGATGTGAGGGCCTTTGACCTCTGTTGCAAGAATCCAGCAGGGCATGCTCATCACATATTTGAAAGAAAAAACGGAATGAATGGTACTTTGCTTACATATACACTTGAGCACATATCATACCGTGTAAAATTATCTGGTCTGTCTCCACTCCGAATTCCCAACGGCAGGGACCGTATCTCTCTCTCTGGACCACAGCAGCCAGTCCAAAGCCTGGCACAGAAGAAGGGACCCCGTGAATATGTGATAAATAAGTGAAGACCCTGGGCTTCAGTAAAACTCAAGTCATGTGAGTTTCACACCCAACCGAACAATGGCACCAAATAGTTTCGATAAGTGGGTTTATTACTGGTTAGATTTTACAAATTCTGATATTCGAACAGACTTCCACCTTAAAATTCTAAAACAACAAAGCGACCGCTGGAGGGGGTTTGATCTTTCCTCTTTTTTTTTTTTTTTTTTCCTTTTTTTTCTTTTTAGGACTATTCAAAGTAACAAACTTTTTTTTTTTTGTTTTTTGTTTTTTACATTTTTGCTCTGGTCATAAATATACAGAGAGAAAAAGAGGGAGAGAAAAATGAACAAGTCATCCAAAGTATGGAGATAAAACAGTATTCCTAAGGCACGTGGCAGTCTTTGAAAATACAGAAGCTCTAGCCAACTTAAATTATCTGTTGTTTTTCCTCGCTCAGTCCACAAAACTGTACAGTGACACAAATGTTGTGTTGCAGATAGATCTTCCAAGTAATTCCTCAGTCCACACCGCTGTGTTAGCTGGACGCACAATTATCTCTTTCCTCTGCTTCCAGGCGAGATCCTAAAATGTGGTTAGTTAGTTGCTCAAAGCCTCTATTTTAAAATACACTTGGAATTCAACTAAAGATAATTTCTTTTTTAAAGAAATTGTGGGGCGGAGGGGGGGGGCCACGAGTCATTAGAAAAGGTTGGTAAGAGTCGTTTGTGAGGGGCTGTGAGGCTCGTGGCCCTCCAGGTTGCCAGGCACAGAAGTTAAGACGGACGTCACAGTTGGCAGGGTGGGGCTGGTCAAGTCTGTGAGGGTCGTGGGCGTGCTGGAGGGGCTGAGCGAGGCGTTGGACAGCTCCGAGGCCGGCCCCGACGGCGTCCCCGTCTGCAGCGCCGCGTCGGCCGACTTGTCCACGCCCGTGTTTTCCTGCCGTAAGAGGTTGCGCCTGAACTTGGCCCGGGCGTTCTGAAACCAGACCTGCGTGGGGACGACAGGGAGGGGCCGGTTAGGGGAACGTGGACAAGGACTCAAGAACAGCAGAGCGTCGCCCAGACTGTTGAACTCACAGGTCTCCTGTTTCCGTAAGATGCTAGTCTGTGTTTTGCTCAGGAGGGGTCCCAAAAGTCAGGCTGGCAATATTTTGTTCTTAATAAAATAAAATTAAAATTTCATCTTGTCTAATGGGCTATGGCTGGGTGTCTCTTACTGTCAGGAGGTTCCAGAGCTGAGCAGCACTCTCCAGGATCCTAGCCACCAGTCACATGCTACTGAGCATGTGAAATGTCACTAGCCCAGATGGGGCTAGTCTGTAGGTGAAAACACACAATAGATTTGAAGACTTGGTAATATGGATAAAACAAGGTAGCATATCTGAATAATAATTTTTATATTGGTTACATGTCAAAATGATAATGTTTAGGATATATTGGGTTAAAAATATCTTATTAAGGGCCGGCCCGGTGGCACACTGGAGAGGGCGGCGCTCCTGCCGAGGGTTCTGTATTGGGTTAAAAATATCTTATTAAGGGCCGGCCCGGTGGCACACTGGAGAGGGCGGCGCTCCCGCCGAGGGTTCTGTTCCCACATACAGACCGGTTCCCGCTCACTGGCTGAGCGAGGTGTGGGCGCAACACCAAGGGTTGCGATCCCGTTACCGGTCAGTAAAAAAGACAAAAAGGAAAAAAATATATATCTTATTAAAATTAATTTAACCAGTTTCTTTTTACTTCAATGTGGCTTCCAGAAAAGTTAAAATTTAAAATTACACATGTGGCTCATGTTGCATTTCTATGGGACACACCAAATGCACACACCAGACAAATCTTTTTTTTTTTTTTTTTTGCATCTGGCTGGTACAGGGATCCAAACCCTTGACACTGGTATTATCAACATCACGATCTAACCAACTGAGCTAACCAGCCCTAACCAGACAAATCTTGATCATTTTTCATAATGGTTGTTTGAAAGAGTTTTTTTTGGCAGTTGCCTTTAAGCAGACAATAGATCCCAGAAGTTCTTGTTGGTACAATTTTAAGTGTTTCACAGTCAGCAAGTCTGGGAAATACTAGAACGGTATAAAGAACACATAGGTATCGGTTAATAATAATGAGTTATCAAGAGGAAGAAAAAAGACACTGATCCTGCTCCCCACCATCAGTTGGAAAAGCTACCCAATATCATGGGCCATGGGTCTTGGGTCTCAGGGTAGAGGTGGGCAGAGGGGGACAGCTGTTAGGTTAAAGTCAGGCCAAGGAGGTTGTGACATGCAGGTTCCCTCTCCCAACTCGTCACATCCCCATATCCGTTTATGAGGGAGGTGGGTGGGGCGCTTGGTGTGAAAAGGACACCAAGGAGAGAGAACATGGGTTCATTTTGTCTTCGCTTGGGCACAGACACCCACCACGTCCACACTCATACATTCGCACACATGCCTGTACATCCATGAACACATACATAGAAACTCATCTACGCAGCCGCCCCCCCAAGAACACCCACCCGCCTAACTGCACAAGCACAGAGACCTGCCATCCCCGGCGGTACATGCAGTACTCTGGGAGAGATCTCAGAAATCCAGGCCACTGGGCGGGGGGAGGGGGAGAGGTTGTACCTCCCAAAGAAAAAAAGCCCCAAAGGCAGGGCCCCTGCATTTCCCTTCGCGTGAGGAAAACACCCGCCAGAAGCCTCCCCATAAAACAAAAAGCCTTGAGGAATTCTACAGATTCTGGGGTGTCCAGCTGTGTGTTTCCAGATGTGCCTGCATCTGTATGTCTTCTCAGTGTCTCAGGCAGGGGTGGGAAGAGCCGACCCGGCTCCACGCCCCCTTCGGGACCACCCCTGCTGCAGTGGCCTGTGGCCTCAAACCCCCCTTTCTGGTGGCCCAACACAATTTGGGCTCAATTAAAAGCATATCCACCAGAGTCTTGGAGTAAGGAGGGAGATAGAGATGCTGTGAAGTGGGGAAACAAAGCTCTCTCCCCAGCACGCCGGATCTTCCATGGAAGAAAACACAATTTCCCTGGCTCTCTGCCCAAAGGAAGCCCACCGCTCCTTTTGGGGGCTTGTAAATAAACGCAGTGCTTCCAAGACCACCTTCCTCAACATGCTCTTCTTGTGGTAGGGAGGTCCTTTCCCGCCCAGCCTGCAGAAATCTGCAGGGGCAAGGCTGTGTTCATCTGGCCCAGAGAGTGGCCGATGGAGAAAGCCCCCAGAGGCCCTCAGAGAGAGGAAGTGACTTCCCCAAAGTCACATGCAGGTGGAGGATGAGAAGGCCAGAGGCTTGGTGCTACCGCCTTGCCACTGTCCTGGCCCATCTGCGTGTGACCCTGAGAGAGCGCCTGTGTGTCTAGCTCTCAGAGCAGGAGCTAGAGCAGGGGGTGGTGTGTTGCTCATACATCCGGGGCTCCAAGACCTCGGGAAGGGCTGGAACCGGTTAGCTGCTGGCTGTTTGCTATTTCTCAGGCGTTGCCCCTAACAGTGTGTTTGTAAACAATGACAGCATCTTCCACAACTGCTTCTCTGCTTTACTGGATCTGAAGGGCTGGGAATCTGGTGGACGAAAAGTCAGCAACTCAGCTGCTCCAGGGTTTTGTACTGTGCTTGGTTTTCACCTTACGGCAGGGCTTCACCAGAATTTTCTCCCAGGTATTTCAAAAAGTCCCCTTGTGAGAGGTTGTTGAGGGCAGGGACCCTGTCTAAGTCATCTTCATGTCATTGGGAACATGGCAGAGACTGGCAAAGATTAAGAATCGGTCATATGTGTTAACAGTAACAGCTAACATGATATTGCTCTGACCATGTGCCAGGCACCATGCCACCTTCTCAGATGCACCATCACAGGTTATCCCCATTATAAACCAACTAGGTGACTTCTCTTATCCCTATTTTATAGATTTAAAAAGCAGAGAGGCTCAGAGAGGTAAAGTCACTTTCCAAAGGATACACAGAGACCAAACTGAGGTTGGAATCCAGGATTGCTTGCCATAAAAAGTCCATGCTGTCCCTACCACATGATCCTGAGTGAGCCAGCAAGTGAATGAATGAACAAATGAACGAACAGAGAAACCACTATGGTGCAGTGGAAAGAGCACTGGATGTAGCTTCCAGTCTTGGTTCTGTCACTGACTAGCCAAGTGACATTTGGCTAGTCCCTTACCTCTGGGTCTGCCTCAGTTTCCACACTGGTACAAGAGGATCGAACCATACCACGTGATCTCTATAGCCTCTTGGGGTTTTGACGGCTGGGATTCTAGGACAGGCACAAGCAACTACAGGTGATCTGCTCCACCCACCACCCATCTTCTTAAACTGACAGCCCTCTCTCTTCATCTGCCTCCAGCTCTGTTCTGTAGTTGTGTGTTTGGGACAAGGCCAAGTTCAGGCACAGAATCATCAGGACACAACTAAGGCCAGGAGTGCCTCAGCCTGGTGCATAGTGGATCCCCAACAAGTCCTGGGTGGATAAAGAAGCCCACATAGCTACTTGCCCCCTCCCCAGGCACCAACTGGCCCTACAAGCTGTGTTCTGCCTCACAAACTTCCTTCCCCAGAATCCTTTCTACGAGAAGGCCAGGAGGACCAGTGGAAAACCCACTTTGCCCCAGCAAATCCCTTCCAGGGACACTAAGGAAACCAGTCAAAAGATGAAAGCTTCATGCCCCATGATGTCCACCATGGCATTTTTTATAACGTCAAACTAATGGTGCATCCAGTGACCAATGAGATGGGGCAAGTGGAAGTCATGACACAGCCACTCCACAAAGCCACAGGGGAAATGTCTTGTGATGACTGCTATGTAAGAAAGCAAAATAAAAAACTTCATAAAGAAAATAATAATGATGAATACCACTCACTAAGTGCCAGGCATTGTCTAAGCAATTTTACACATTAACTCATTTAGTGTTTATAATAACACTAGAAGTAGGCACTAACATTATGGCCAGCTGACAGGTGAGGAGACTGAGGCACAGCCAGAAAGAGGTGGAACTGAGAAATGAATCCCAGCAGGCTGGGTCCGTGACCTTAACCACTACTTAACCTCTAAACTATACACTTGAATTACTGGGGTCCTGTGATCTAATATGGGTAATATTTTTTCTATTTTTCTAGCCTGTATGGTAGTTATATTATTTTATAAACTTTTTAAAAAGTCTTATTTAAAGAACCAAAAAAAAAAAATAAGCACTTAACTGGAAATCAGGAACCGTTGGTTCTAGCCCCAGGCCTGAAACTACTTTGCTGTGGGATCTTGGGTGAGTCACTCCATCTCTCTGGGCCTCAGTTTCCTCTCCTCTAAAATGAGAAATTCGGGCCAAATCATTTATGAAACTCCATCTGGCTTAGACCATCCATGACTGGATTCAACACTCACTACAGTCCTGTGCAAATGAAAGGCAGGACAATGACCATTTTATAGGTGGGGAAACTGAGGCTCAAAGAAATAAACTGGCTGGCCCTAGTTTAAACCTCACCTCTTCCTCTGGGAAGCCTTCCCTGACTACCTCCTTCACCAGGTCATAAATGTGATATAAGCTCTCACTGCATCCCTGTATTTTTCCTTCCTAGCACTTCTTCAATTTTGTTTTTTTAAAAGAGTTAAATAAGAGTTCTGCGGCCAAATAAAATTTGGGAAATGTTAGATTAGACAAAGTTGAGTCTCTTCAAGATTTCCCAACGCCTGTATTAATACTCTGATCTCCGGCCGGCCCGGTGGCACACTCGGTAGAGTGCGGCGCTTGGGAGCGCAGCAGCGCTCCTGCCAAGGGTTCGGATCCCATATAGAGACCAGTCCGCTCACTGGTTGAGTGCAGTGCGGGCACGACATGGAGGGTTGCGATCCCGTTACCGGTCACGAAAAAAGACAAAAAGGAAAAAAAAAAACTCTGATCTCAAAGAAAAAGACATAATCTTTAGCACTTCCCAAACTTATCTGAACATGGAATCATTTAAAATATTTTTTATTAGACATTTTGAACATACAGAAAAAGAGATTAATCTTATCATCATTTTAATTGTTTATACAACACCTTATCACACATCCCCTTTAGACTGTGTGTTCCAGAAGGGACCTGTTCATGGTCTTGGTCACTGCTGAATCCCCAGTGGCTCATGCCCCACCCAGCACATGGCAGAAGGTTAGTATACATGTCGAGTGAGTGAGTGAAGAAAGGAAAGCTAGAGTTCTCAGCTCCTGAGTTCTCATGCAGGTTAATGACAGTTAACTAGTCATCTGAAGAATGTTTTTCAACTGCTGGTGGTTAAAATGTATTTTCTTTCAAGGTCACACCAGAAAACCCTTCACTCATCCAAATCAATCAGTCCATCATGACCCTCCCCAAGTCCAGAGCATCTTAATATTCTACCATCCTGGCCGTACCCCAGAAAGGAAGGGGCAACTCAGAAAGGCATCTACGTGCTGAGGAATGGTCTCCACACATTTGTGAGGCTTGATGTCTTAATAGACCTCTGTCCAAGAGGCCACCTTGTCTCCCAGACACTTTGCCCACTGATGAAGAGTATTGTGGTTGTCATGCTGCTGCTTAAGACAAACCTGAGCACTTTTTATGGGATGAGAGCATTACTACAGGTTTCTGCGTTCCTACCAAGACATTGCACCTATGACCCACTCCTTCCCTTCTTGCTCAGCTGTACCGCTGCATTCTGCAGCTAGATCCAAGCGGGGGAAAAACCATAATCCCTATGCTGTGCGATACTGGAAAGAGCTTTAGAATCAGACCAATCTGGGCTTGACTCCTGGCTTTATCACTTATTAACTGTGAAACTTGGGGCAAGTGTCCTAGACTCTCTGAACCTCAGTTTCCTCATCTCCAAAATGAAGATAGTTAAATTTTTTAAATGCCTGAAGAAAAGGTTGATAGACTGAACCCTGCTGTGTAAATGTGTGCATGAGATTAGCATACATGGAGTCCCTAACATACACTTTATAAATTATACTTTATGTCAAATCATTTACTCCTTGAAACCACCCAGTGAAGTAAATATTAACAACATGCCCATTTTACAGCAGAGGCCACTGAGGCTTGGAGAGGTTAAGTCGCTTACTCAGGATCACTCAGCAAGCTAAGTGGGAGGGCTTAGTTTGTACCTTACATCAGCAGACTCCAAATTCTAATAAGTATGCTTCATCCCAGGATGACCACGTTAGTGGTGCTTGTGCATTACAGATTCAGTAATAGCACAGAACAATTCCCATGCGCGCGCACACACGTTAGTGGTGCTTGTGCATTACAGATTCAGTAATAGCACAGAACAATTCCCATGCGCGCGCACACACACACACACACACACACACACCCTACATCATCTACCTCTGAGAACACAGCTCAACCTCAACCCTCTGTCTTCTGTGAGGATGAGGTGGGCATGACTTTGGGGGGGAGAACCTGCAGGAGGCACCCAAGACCTGGCACCATTAAGATGAGCACGTGATAAGAAACTGATGGATACCTATTGTGTACTAGCAGGCACCATGCTGAAGCCTTCTCATTCACTATATCTATCCTCAGGGTAGAAACTATTATTATCCCCATTTCACAGATAAGGAATCAGGTTTAGAGAGGAGAAATTAAAGCACCCAAATCTTACTGCTGGTAAATCAGAGAGGATTAGAACCAGTCAACTATCTTCCAAAGCCACTCCACCAGGTGCCTTGCCCAAAACTGCTTCCATCCCATATCCCCCAGATGTCCCATCAGCAGTCAGGGCATGTGGGGAAAAGGCCCCCCTCCTGAAGCCTGGCTCCTGTTACCTGGAGCAAATCATCTCATCTTACTAATTTTTTAGCTTCTTATCTGTAAAACGGGCAGGAAAATTTTAAGGTAAGGTAGACAAGTGGCTAGAAAAATAATGCTTTGCAAATTGCTGCATAATCAAGAGCAGTTGTGCTGTTAAGGAATATTAAGGATTTGTGCAAGAGATCTGGAGGTCTGGGAAAAGATGTGAACAGTATTATGGTTATGCCATAAAAACCATAAATGATACTCACACTCAGAGACAGGCAGTGTTGGACCGGTTGAGAGGAGAAAGAATAATGTCCATTGATCAGACGACAGGACTGGACTTAGAAGACCCGGCTCTGTGACTTACCAGCAAAGTGTAACTCTGGACAAGTGGGAATCATTTGGGCCTCAATGTTCTCATCCGTACAATGGGGGAGAAGGGATCCTGATGCCCGACAGTGAGGACTCAGTGAACAAATGGATTTCACAGGCATATCAAAGCGCCCAATGCACAGTAGGCACTCAAACATTTGCTGACACACACCATAACTCTCAGTGCTTTTCTCCCTCAACTGGCCCTGCAACCTGGTTTTTCTGGGTCCCCACGGTGGAGAGGGCAGGCAGGTGTGAGCAGCCCTGGGTTAGTATCCTACAGGAGGAGGGGACAGGGCAAGCATTCACCCAGGGCCCTCAGGTGAACCTTTCCTCACACAAAGGGTGATTGGCCCCTCCCGTGGGCTCCCACGGTACTCCCTCCCAACTGATCATACTAGGGGAAACTACATAACTCTTTCTTTACACTAAAGGGTGAATTTCTTCAGTGCCAGGACCATGGTTTATTCATCTCTGTGTCCCCAAGAGCTGGTGCCAATAGATATTTAGTCACATGAAAGAATGAGATAACTATGCTGGAAATCTCATTTGCCCCTAAGCCGGGTAACCAAGCCTCCCACCACCTCATCAAGGACAGCAGAGACCGGCTCCTCGCTCACATTCAGACACAACTATGGGTACTTACTCTTTATGTTTCCTTTAATCTGGATAACTGGGAGAGGTATGTGCCCTAATGGTGCCCTTTTTACAGATGAAGCTATTGCTCAGAGAGGGTAACCCATTTGTCCAAGACACACAGCCAGTTAACCCGACCCAGGTCTTCCTGAACCCTATTCTGCCTGACTCCAAATCCCTGCTCATGTCCCTGCCGGCTCCCCAGCATTAATTCACAAATCCATGTGCCTCGCTCCCCCAACACTCCGTAGGGTATCTGCATAGCAGGAGGGACGACATATGCTACTAACCAGAAAAAAGACCGCAACCCTGACTCCTCAGTCCAGGGCTGAGGAAGGGATGGGGCGCCAAGGAGAGTCCCCGACCTAACCCCAAGAAGATGAAGATAAAGTCCAAAGGAAACTGGCCAGGGGCGCGGCAACTTGCGCCACCCCGTCGCAAGCTCAGGCCAGCGGGAGTAGAAGCTGCAGGCAGAACGACCCAAGCGGCAGGGGCGGGCCCAGAGACGCGCATCGGCACCCCATTGGCTGGCCCTCCCCTCCCTCGGTCACGTCAGCTCGTCTGTCCTCCTGGGCCCGGTGCTGCCGCCCCCATGAGCAGGGCTAGCCAGCAGGGGCCAAGATGGCCTGGGGGCCCGTACACGCCGCGTCACAGCCCCAACCTGCCACCGCCAACACCACATACTCTCAAGAACTTTCTTAGTGTGGCTGCGCACCCCGCCGTATCTGTCACCATCACCCCTTTGATATCACCTTCCAGCCCTGGCGCTGGAGCATGTCAAACTGGCTTAGGCTCAAATCTCAGCACTTCTCCTGTTGTGAGACTGTGGTCAGGTCACTTCATCTCTCGGTTTTCTTACCTAAAGATGTGCATCTCTATAACCCCACATCCTGAAGAATAAATTCGCTAAACTTCCTAAAAAGGGAGATATTCTCCTGCCTTGTACAAATGCGGACACAAGGTCTAGCAACCAGAATCATCGTTCATACTAGGTAATTAATATCAGCTAATCACTCTAGTTAATGTTTACCATCCACTCAGCAGTTAAGTGCCAGGCACTGCACTAGACACATCATCATCTCAAGGGCTCCTCCAGTAACCCTGTGGCATCGAAATTTCCTGTATCCATTTCACATGTGAGAAACTGAGGCCCGAAAGAGTTAAGTGACTTCCCCAGGTCCACGAGATGAGTAAGAGGTGGAGCTGAAGATTTGAGAATTGTTGGTCCAAGGCTCTGCACCAGTTTGGGTCATGCAGAAGCCTGGGACCTGCCCAGACTAGAGTTCTTAACATCTATGGGGTTATGGGAATCTGGTGAAAGTTCTGGATCCTCTCTATCAAGAAAGCACCCTCACACACAGTGAAACTCTGCTCAGTTTCACAGGCACCCAGCCACTTCCCCAATGCCCTATGGGCAGTCCTGACCAGGTGAGCCTCTGCCTTGCCCATCCAGGGGATCTGCCTACACACATACACCTACCGCCAAATCTTGCTTCTGGAAGAATCTGGGAGACAGCAAAACGAGACAGAAATAAATCTAGAGAGACACCAGAAGAAAGAAAGAGAGAGAGAGAAAGAGAGAAGATAAACTGGAGAGTTAGCGAGGCACAGGAGCTCACACAGTAGCCTTGGATGGATGCCCTGGGACGAGGGGAAAGAAAGCCCTGTGAATCTAGCTGAAATATTTGAACCTTTTGCAACATGAACATATTTGAGTGTCACATGAATAATAAATAGTGACTAAGAATTGTTTACAAGAAAGAAGGGACCTAGTATGGAGACAGGGGACAGAGAGAGACACACTCACACACACAAGCAGGAAAACTGAGAAGCGAAAACTGAAAGAGAGACGGTGTAAAGTTAGGAAAAGGATTGAAATCCGGACAGAGACAGAAGAGATGGAGAAAGAGAAAGAGAAACAAAAAGAAAAGCAGACGTAGGGCTGAAGGTCCTTCCAAGGCCCACGGTGTGGGATTCCACCCCAGGTCCTGGCGGCTGCTGATACCCGCCCCCCATCCCCAGCCCGGGCTGACCTGGAGGACCCGCTTGGTGAGGCCCGTCTTTTGCGCGAGCTGCTTCAAGTCCTTGGCGTCGGGGTTGTGGTTAATGGCAAAGTAAGACTTCATGGTCCGAAGCTGGTGGTGCTTGAAGGAGGTGCGCATGCGCTTCGTCTTCTGGCTGCTGGGGTACGGCTGGTCTCGGTCCAGGTGCTCTGCATCATTCTCGTTGCAGCTCAACGCTGGGGAGGGGACGCAGAGCAGCAGGTGAACTTCCTGACCCTCCCCGTCCCTCTCATTCCAAGTCTACACCCGCCCCACCTGCGCCAAATGTTTCCACGCTTGTTTGTGCACCATGCTGAGAGGGAGGTATTATCTCCATTTTATAAATGGAGAAACTGAGGATCGGAAGAGAGAGCCACCTGCCTAGGATCACTCAGCTGGGAAGTGCAGGATTCAGTCCCAGCTCTGGGAAAATCCAAAAACCATTCTGAGTCATCATATTACAACAATAATAACAGCAACAGCTACAACTTGTTAATGTCTTATTGGACTCCAGATGATGGGCTAAAGGGCTTTCATGCACGAACTCACTGGGTCCCTAGAACAACCCTATAAGCCAGGTATATTTCTCCCTTTTCACAGATGTTGAAACAGAGGCTCAGAAAGGAAAGTCACTTGACTGCAGCCACAGCAGCACATGGTCTCTGGGCCCACACTCTTCCTGTTTCCCACGGCCCTCTCTAGGGAGGAGCGGCTGTCTCCAGTGTCCCCCTACGGTGTTTGGGACTGGCACCTAGAAGTCGCTTACTGACAGACTCAGTCATTTCACCCTCATCAGTTCCCACACCCAAAGTAATGAATGATCCCTAGGCCTCAGGCACTGGGTCGAAGGTCAGAAATTGCATTTTGTAGTCTAAACCACACCACTGCCCTGTGAGATGGTTGTTTCCCAGTTTTACAAATGGAGCACATGGTAGTTAAGCGATCTGCAGGAGTCTCATAGAAAGTGCAGTTCTACTGGGAAGGGAAGGAAGTGGAAGGAAAAAATTAACATGTATTAGACACCTATGGCTTTACGTATATCATTGTACCATCACTACTACTATTCCCATTTTAGAGATGAGGAAACTAACTCTAAGGGAAATGAAGCCACTTGCACATGGCTGAGCCTAGATTCAACACTGGAGTCCTCCCTCTTTCCTTGCACTACAAAGGGAGGCAAAATGAAGCATGACTCTTTATGGAGCCTGTCCCCATCCAGAATGGACCTCACTGGGCCTGGCTGCCAATGCGAGATAGCAGTGGGGGTGGAAAGTATAGGTGGAATCCTGGGGCCTCAGAAAGTTGCTTAGCTCACCTGGCAGCTGATGGGGACACACAGGATAATTCCCAAGATCCCCTTGTAACGTCCCGAGCCTCCCCACACTTCTGGTCTTGCTTTGAAAAAAGCCTCATGTGAGGTTCAAATTCAGTCCCCTTAAAATGGGGAACTGGGAAAATATCTTGGGCCCTATCGCATGCCCATAATAGAGTTGCCAGATTTAACAAATAAAAAATACAGGTTGTGCAGTTGAATTTGAATTTCAGATAAACAATGAATAATTTTTAGTATAAATATGCCCCAAATAGTGCATGAGACATACCTATACTAAGATTTATTCATTGTTTACCTAAAATTCAAAATACCGCATAGGATACATCTATACTAAAAATTTATTCGTCATTCACCCAAACTTTGAATTTAACTGGGTGTCCTGCATCTTATCTGGCAACACTACTTTTGCTCTCCTGGTGACCTGCCTCCCCCTGCCCACGTGGGGAATAGACCTTTGCAGAAAGAATTTGCAAAATACTGGTCTTGCCCCTAACCTTGGAGCTGACAGCTAGGAACTATACCTAAGGGCCCCTTTCCACTTGCATCCAGGCACCCAGGTTCCCCTGTCGGCTGGGTTCCCAGGGAGAACACACAGTGAAGAATTGGGGGTCCAACAATTTAAAGGGGATCAGAAAATGACCCTCGACCTGATGGACAGGAACTGTACTGAACTGGCTGAGGGGAGCGATCCTCATCTTTCCCTCAGTCTCCAGCTCCATGGGGGTGGGGCAGGCCTCCCCACAGGGGATCTCTGGGCCCATCCCTCTGCCGAGCCCCCGCCTGGGCCTCACTGCTGTTAATGAGCTCTGTGGGGACCCAGTGCACTGTGGGCCCAGGGGACCTGCCCTGAGAACGGCCTTGGTGGGGGGAGGTGGTGTGGGGGAGAAGACAGAAAGGACAGACAGAAGAGAAAGAGACAGAGGTAGAAAGACAGAATGGAACGAGGGAAAAAGAGGTGGTAGGGAGGGAAGATGGCCAGAGTCAGGGAAAAAGAGAGGAGAAACAGAGGAAAAGAAAGTGATGGAGAAACAGAGAGAGACGGCTACAAAGACAGAAAGAAATAAGGAGAGACACACAGCCGGAGGGGAAAGCGAGCCCTGGAAACAGGGGGAATGTGTGGTGGAGGGTCCGGGTGACCCAGCTGAACCCCAGGGCTCCAGGAGGCCGGGTCCCTGGGATCGGGAGGCCCTTTCTGAAGCTGTTGCTGGCCGGGGAGTGGAAAAAAGGAGAAAGGAGAGAATAGGACGGGAGGGAAGGGAAGGGAAGAAGCCGGCTCAAGGTAGCCAGGCCGAGGCGGCCATCGGCGGGGGCAGGGTCTGCGCTGGGGGAGGGGCGGCCGTGGGGCCCAGGTTTGGCCGGCGCCCCGGATCCCCTCACTCCCGCCTCCAGTGCCCGGGGCCGGGTCGAGATTCCCCAGGGTCGGATCTGGGGAGGAGCGAGGGGCCGAAGGGAGGGGGAGGACCGAGCTTTCTCTCTCCCTTTTTTTTTTTTTTTCCTCTCAATTAGGCCGATTCAATGGAGCTAAAGAGCTCGTAAAATCATGAATAATTTACTCGTGATCTGTTATTAACCCATCGGGTTTCGAGCTCTTGTCGCTGGGACTGAACCTGTAATCAAATCTGACTTCGCCTCATTTTACTAAAGACGAGATTGTAGGTTCAATTGTCTAAATAATGGATTGGAATCAAATCAGTAATTACGCCGCCAGGCACACACACACAAAACGCTGGGGCTGGGGGAGGCCCGGGCGTCCGGCCGGTCCGCGCGGGACGCCCGCGGCCGTGGAGCGCCA
>NW_007737664.1:0-4290 GCF_000696425.1 Galeopterus variegatus | reverse complement strand
CCCCAAAGCCGAGGGCCGGACGCCCCGACGGCGTCCCTCTCCACTCTGCCCCCAACTCATCACCCTTTCCTAAGGTGCCGCCGCTCCTCGGCGGGACTGTCCCCCGGAGCGACGGGCTTTGCAAGGGGTCCGTGTGGCTGGGCCCCTGGATGTGGGACCCTTCGACAAACGAGCCCGGGTCCTCACAGTCAGAAACATGCACGCGCGCGCACACACCTGCCCGCACACACCGCCCGCGGGCGCACCCTCCACGGGGCCCGCCTCAGTCCCGGCTGACCCCCAGCCCACACACACTGCGGCCGTTTCTCTCCTGCCAGTGCCGGGATGGGAGGAGAGGGACAGAAGCCAGACCTGGGGACGCCTGGCGGGACCCGGCAGGACCGGAGTCGTCCTCTTCCCCAACCTTGTCCCGGAGCCCTGAATAAGCAAGCCACAGAGTCACCGCCGGCCCGCAAACGCCGATCCTCCCAGTACCGGGAGCCCGGGCCAGGGCCGGGGACGCGCGCACGAGAACAGAGAAAGAGGGAGACAGGCGCATACGCGGAGTCAGAGAGAAAGGGGGACCGAGACAGCGGGAAGAAAAAAAGAGAGGGGCCATAGAGCAAAGGAGATGGCTGAGTGGGGGGGGGTCTTGTAAAAGTGCCAGCTCCCCTGAAACAGCCTTCAGCCGCATATTCCCGCGGCCTCGCCGCCCGGAAAAGCGGTGGCTGAGTAGCAAAAAGCAGGAATCTGCATCTTCTACCCACTTTTTGCACAATTCCAAAGCCGGCGTGGAACCTGCGTGCCCAGGAAAACATAATACCGCTCCCCACCCACCGGGTGCCCTGGAGCCGAGTCCTGTATGCTGCTTCCTACTGGAAGTTGACCCCACTCGATAAATAGACGCTGCTCCGTTTTGGTGGACCTGGCCTGGACCTGGTTTAATCTTTATTTGGGGGGTGGGGAGAGATGAAATATGGACGTTCTAGAGAGCGACATCTGTGGCAGTGCCTCCAACAAATCTTTAATCGGCCGCCAGGACCAGCCTACCGTCACTTCACCATTTATCACCCTGAGGACTCTGGCTCTGCACAGGGAGACACACGCCCCGTGATCCTCTAACAAGGAATTTCGTTGGAGCGAACAGGGGACTCCCTATCTACCCCGCACTTCCCTCCCTAGCTAGCTCAGACTCTTTAAAATCAAAATAATGGTGACTTCCCTCCCACCGCGGCCCCCTCTGCAGTATTGGGTTTGTTGTGGTTTTGGTTTTCCCCCCACTTGTGCATTAGACTACGGGGAAAAGGAGCAAGAAAACAAAAAGTCCGAATCCGATTCCGTCGCAAACGAAAGAAAGAAAATAACTGAAATAAACTCTAGTTCGGAAGCCCGGAGAGTCATAAACCTTTCCGGGCCGTGCAAACTTTGGGCAGATGTTCACGGTTCAATTTGCCGGGCCTCAGAACCTCCGCAGCTGTCCTGAGCGAGGACGGACGAGGGAGGGGGGCAGAGTTTCTCCCGGAACGGTCCAGGGTTCAAACATGCCGGAAAATCGAAGCGAGCCCCGCACCCCAACCCGGCGCGAGGCCAGGCTTGCTCGGGTCTCATCCCCGGGCGCCGGGAACTCGGAGGAAGGAGACCGGGAAAACCGAGACCTGGAGAAGGGCCGGGCACGGGTATGCACAGCCCTTGCTCAGAAAAGGCTCCGGAGCCCGAGTTCCCCCAAGTCTGCCGCTCTCGGGACATTTCACAGGACCAGGACGCAAGCCAGACCGAGCTCGGCGCCCCAGCCACTGTCAGGCCTTCTGCTGGGACCCTCGCCGCCCTGCCTCGATCTTCCGCCGCGCCAACCCGCAGCCTGTTTGGTGTCGACATCTCTTGCTTTCTCTATACCTGCGATTTCTGCCTAGCAAGGGCGGGGGGAGCGGGTACCAAAAAGCCGCACCCGCAAGCCAGACCGAGCTCGGCGCCCCAGCCACTGTCAGGCCTTCTGCTGGGACCCCCGCCGCCCTGCCTCGATCTTCCGCCGCGCCAACCCGCAGCCTGTTTGGTGTCGACAGCTCTTGCTTTCTCTATACCTGCGATTTCTGCCTAGCAAGGGCGGGGGGAGCGGGTACCAAAAAGCCGCACCCAAAAATTTCTCAGCGACGAGGCCCTGCACCTGGAGCAGCAAGGGACTAAAACACCCTCTCCTCCCGCTCCAGTCGAGGGCTCACGGGCTGGGTCCCAGAAGGGATCCTAGTATCCCTCCTGCCATGTCGTCGGGTGCTCGGGGCTGGGGAAGTTAAGGGTCAGAGCACTGTACCCCCTATACACCCAGCACACCGAGATTCACTCCAGCTCTCGGCAGTCCACGTCGCGCATTTTCCCCCAACCCGACGGGGGCGCTCGGTACGCCTCGCACTCACCAGCGTTGTAGGCCGCCAGATCCGCGCCCGGGCCGGGGCTCTTGCGCTTCCTCGGCCGCCCCTTCTGCACAGTGCCCACGCCATTGTAGTAGGGAAGACCCAGAGGGTTGGCGCCCGCTCCGCCCAGCCCCGCGCTCTTGGCCGCAGCGGCTGCAGCAGCCGCCGCCGCCACGTCGGCGTGGTTGAAATGCGCGGGGTACTCGCCCTGCAGCAGCGCCTCGAAGTGCAAGCGGCAGTAGACCAGGCTGTCCTTCATGCCGAAGTGGTCGCCCGTAGTCAGCATCTTGTTACACGTGGTGCACGTGAAGCAGTTGAGGTGATAAACCAAGTCCCGAGCACGCATCACCATCTCTGAGGCCGAGATGCCCAGGTGGCAGCGGGCGCAACGCTGCACAGAGAACCTCCTGTAGGGACCATGGAGGGAGGGGCTGTGGGAACACACTGTTGGGTACCCCCGATATCCCTCCTCCAGGTGCCGCTGCTGCTGGGGAAAATCTCAAGATGGACAACCCGGCCTTCATATGGAGGATGGGGGTAAAGGGAACTAGATTTTGACCCCAGGCCTGGTATTGAATAGTTTCCTTTAACCATTTTCATGTCTACGAAGGCGTCTAGTTTACTCAGATTTTAGCAAGCCCTAGGAAGAAAGCCTTTACTTGGGAGTAGAGGAGAAACTTCCCACTTTACCCCTTCCTCAGCCTTTACCCCCTGCCCTCCAAACCAGCACCTGGGAATCCCACAGACCTTTGTAATTTGAAAGAAACAGCAACAAGTAATGAGAGAGAGAGAGACAGAGACAGAGTCACACACGAGGAGAGAAAGAATATAAACAGGGAGCCTGGAGCCTGTCAGTGATTCTGTCCTTTAATCCTGGCCAGCTTTCACTCTGGTCTCCCCAAAAGAACTAGTAATGCACCCACTTCCCCAGCTCTCCCTCTAATTTTGTTCCACACCAGCCCAGGCTGCCTGAGATTGGGGGTGCCTATTTCTATCCCCTCTGGTTGACCCAAGAAACTTCAAAGGCAGCGAGGTACAAATATCCAACCCGAGTTTATTTATGCTCTAAGCTAAGAGGGGAAGGCAGCTTCTGCTTTTCTCTGGTCTTCACTCTTTGCAGACCTTCCCAAGAGCTCCCCAAATTGTTGATTTAAAAGGTTGTCAGTCTATTCGTGCTAGCTTGGAGAAAGGGGTCCTGAGTAGGAAAACCTCTCCTGAGACTGGAGGGAAAGGAGAGGGGCAAGATTGTGCCTGAGATTGGGGGGGGGTCCTGAGAAACAGTGGGGGGGCTACCTGTAGTAGTCTTCCTTGCAGTAGATGCTGCCATCCTTGCTGAAACAGGTGAGCTCCGACTCCAGGTTGAGCTTGCACTCGCAGCACTTGAGGCAGCGCATGTGCCACTGCTTGTCCACCGCCAGCAGGTAGTAGCGGTCGGAGATCTTGCCCCCGCAGCCGGCGCACAGCGCCGCGCGGTCACTGCTGATGGACGGCATAGTCTGCGAAGGGAGGGAGGCGGGAGACGGCAGCGCCTGCGTCAGCCTAAGGCCCCCGTCGGCGAGAAACGGGTACCCGAAGCACCCTCCGTGGTCCCGGCTAGCCCAGAAGCGGGTGGGGTGGGGTAGGGGGCGTTCCAGGGTGTAGCGCTTCCCTCACCCCAAAAGGCCCATATCCTGGCGGCTCAGAACACAGGCCCGCCGTCGCAGCCACCGGCCCAGGCCCGGGTCTTGGCCTAGATGGCTCTCCCGCCTTACTTCTTCCCCTTACTGTCCCTCCTGCCCTTTCCCCAGAAATGCTCAGGCTGTGTATAGGGGCTGGGCCCGCCGTGGCTACTCGAGTCAAGCCCTCCAAGTCTCCAAAATGTTTCTTAAAGGAACCACCCAGCTGGGCCCAGAAAAAAGAGAAAGGG
>NW_007737663.1:50378-50911 GCF_000696425.1 Galeopterus variegatus | reverse complement strand
GTTAATCCAAGATCCATGGCATTTAGGGGAGAAATAGTTACAAGAAGCTTGAATGTTCCCCCATCTCATTACCAATATTGCCCCACACAGCTCTGATGACTTGATACAAGAAATTTCAATGTTTCCAAATTTGGAAAGAGGCAGGCTTGAGGATTACACTGATCTAATTCCTCTTTCTGTTTGTTGGTAGAAATGTTAGTTTTGTAGAGATAGGTGAAATGGGTATATATAAAAGTAAGGCTGCCTTTTTATGTAGAAGTAGGACTGTTTTATATATATGTATATATATGTATATATGTATATATATGTATGTGTGTATATATATGTATATGTATATATGTATATATACACATATATACATATACATATAAATATATATATATATACATATACATATAAATATATATATACATATACATATAAATAAATAAATAAATATATATATATGTTATTTGTAGAGGTGCAGAAGAGAGGAGCCCTACAAATTGCAAGGGTATCCCCCTCTCAGAAATAGGACACATCCCTCACTGGGT
>NW_007737663.1:46520-48993 GCF_000696425.1 Galeopterus variegatus | reverse complement strand
GCCCCCAGTTTTTCTTTCTTTAAGCAACTATTAATATATAATTCTACTGACAAGTGATTACTGATTATGCTTCATCAGTAAAATAAAAAGGTTCTTGGCTAAAGCAAAACCATAATGACTACAGTATTTACTAGATTTTTAAGGGAAATACTTCATTATCATTACATTCCATTTCTTTTGGTAAACTGTTGTAAGTAATTAGAGAACATTTTTTTTTTTTGACCGGTAAGGGGATCGCAACCCTTGGCACGGTGTGGTCTGCACCACGCTCAGCCAGTGAGCACACCAGCCATCCCTATATAGGATCCGGACCCGTGGCCTTGGCACTACCAGTGCTGCACTCTCCCCAGTGAGCCATGGGGCTGGCCCAGAACTTTTTTATTTATTTATTTATTTATTTATTTTTTGTCTTTTTGTCTTTTTCCGTGTCCGGCAACGGATCGCAACCCTCAGTGTTGCCCCCGCACCGGACCGGGGACTCAGTGAGCGGGAACCAGTCTGCATGTGGGATCCGAACCCTCGGGCAGGAGCGCCGCTGAGCTTCCCAAGCGGCGCACTATCCAGTGCGCCACCGGGCCGGCCCCCAGAACTTTTTCAATTGGGTTAAAATATACTTAGCACCTGAAATGATAAAAAGTATTACAGTATTGATAGGCTCAGTGTTGAGCTCAGCTCCTGAAAATTTATATTATAAACTTTAATTATCAATTTTTAACTCTTAATGAAGAAAACATTGTCAATCCTGCCTAGAGCTTGGTGGTTGGGCATAAGTGTTTTAGAATCAGACAATTGCAATTTAATCCAATTCTATCACTTAGGTTTCAGTTTTGTTATACACAAAGAGAACTAATGATTCCAACTTTTTTCCTCAAAACTTAAGAGTAATAAAATGAGATAATTTCTTTGAAATCTGAAGCAAAGTATTTGAGACACATTAAAATTTCAGTGAATTTAAGTATTAACATTAATATTAATAATTAAAACATCTATTTGAGTTAATTTCTAACTTAGTTACTTATATATAAACATAAGCCATATTTGCCACTATTATAAACAGTAAAATAAAACTTTACTTTACAATTGATGCTGCCTCAAAGTTGTCTTATAATTGAGCTATGCATTTACAATTTGCAATTCTAAAAATTGCTTAAGTGGTACATTTTACTGTCTTCCCCTGATACATCTTGGTCACTAATTTTTCTTACTGTCAATCCTTTAAAAAATTTAAACTATTTTCTAGAATTATAGCAAAGTATGTCATTAGTTTTTTGGTTTGTTTGTTTTTGAGACGTTTTCTTTTTATTGCGTGACTGCTAATATGTGAGTTCTAACACCATAGCTCTAATCTTAACCACTGCATTTGGCTTTGTTCTTATGAGTTTAATCTCACAAAATGATTCCCCTAACATGAGACACAAATATTAGAATCCTTCAAAGACATACTGTATCAAATAAATAGAGCATTATTTTGTAAATATGACACATTATTTGGCTGGCCTCTCAGAAGCAGTGATGTATTAACAAAACAAATGTCAGACTTGTTGATGTTTGGTCAAAGCAGTAGCTTTGATTAAACTTCTGTACAAAAACTCCAGGCTCAAAATTTTATTAGAAATATGCTGTTAATCAAATCAAACCAACAGTTGTTTACTGGGAGACTAGTAAACAACTGGTTACTAGTTAGACTAATTAGTTTACTATTTAACCGTTACTGTTAGACCCTCTTCATACAGAGAACTGAATGAAATTAAAAACATGAAGATTATGTTCAAGGAGCTTATTAAATAGGATGAAAATATTAAAAACAAAAGATGAAAAATACACTGGTTATATGCAACAAAAGAGGAAGAAACAACAGTTAATGTAGGATTGCTGTCTCTGCCTGGTAGACAGAAAATTAATGAGACAAGATGAAAGAGAATGGAACAATCTTTTTAGCCTTGGGTGGTAATGGGGTTTTGAGCAAGTTTTAAGTTATTTTTTTTTCATTTTTAATAGTTTACTGCCACAGTATCAACTTTTGTGTATATACATTTAAATAGTTACAGACATAAATACCCATGTGGCAAAATATCTGCCTCTAGTCACACAAAAAAAAAATCTTTGCAACTAAATAAACAACCTTAAGTAATACTGAATAAAAGCAGATGTGAGGTAATTTATCTAAAGTGACTATAGCCATATAAGACAGTCTTACTGTAAAAATTCAAGTATTTATGAAACCCTGTCTCATAACTTAAAAATACAAGTTTAACTTAAAAACACATTTTCAAACTAAACAAAAATATTTTATTTATAAATAGGTAAAATAAATAAGGTTATTCCTGCTGAAATTCAATCATGACTTTATTTCTTTTATAGGTATTTGGGGACTTTGTTTATATATACCGCAGATAAAAAGTGAAACTTACAAAACCCTTCTAAGAACTTACATATTATTCTAATGCACATTATCTATACAGATATACATGTG
>NW_007737663.1:37348-45932 GCF_000696425.1 Galeopterus variegatus | reverse complement strand
GGCTGAGCGAGGCACGGGAGCAGCACCAAGGCTTGCGATCCCGTTGCCGGTCCCCGGTCCGGTACGGGGGCAACACTGAGGGTTGCGATCCGTTGCCGGACACGGAAAAAAGACAAAAGACCAAAAAAAAAAAAAAAAGAAAAAAAAAGAAAAGTATATCCCAATTATAAAAACATTCTTAGTTTCTCTTAAAATATCACTTTTATAGGATGCACACTGACTAATGTGAGTTACTTCTGATTATCTGTTTTACTAAGTTTTAGTTATATCAATTAAAAAGTCAAGTTCCTTTTTTTTTTTTCTTTTTGTTAGCCCGGGTTATTCAAAACCTCCATGCTCCTTATGATTTAATATGCAATTTGCAAGAGTTTTACTGGCACCAAGGAACCCACCTATACTTCCATCCAATTTTTTCAGTTACTTTCCCGTATTCCAAACTTTCCAATTAATGCTCAAGGTCATATGAACATTCAGAAGCAAAAGAAACAAATTATCAGGTTACTTTGCAGTTTGTAGTGACCTATAAAATCTACTTTCAGCATGACGTTTCAGTGTCCTCAGAATGAAATTTTCATTTTAACAAGATAATCCGTGTAAACCGAGTATTATACATTGTTCTGGAGTTGTCATTGAAAAGCAAAAACACTGAACCGTATCTTCTCGCTGCCCAGTCTAATCATTTAATAAGTTCTCTTACACTAAGTTGGAGAGCAATCTTCAGCAAAACTACTAGAATAATTCTCTTAAGCAAAAAAGAAATGTATTAATAATCACTGCCCTATTTTCAAGGCTCTTCCATTCTTGCTTTAAAGTAAACAAAGTTTAATAAAATAAACAAGGTTTAATAAAATGTCCTCACATCCCAAAGAATGACTTCTGGGAAATGTCCAACAGAAGTTCATTTTTGATGTATTTCATCTTCCCTTTCCAAGGGCATCCAAAAGCCAGTGACCGCTGCGTCACATTCCTCTCAATTACAATGCAGTCTCTCCTCTAACTGACAACATTTCCACCTACTGAAGAAACTTTTTTTAAGAGTCTTCTCATGCAGAAGCTTTTCAAGAAGTCATGTTCCTGAAGTCGAGAGTTTAGGCATCAGATTCAGCAGTTTCTGCCGGAAACTCAGTTTGTCTCCAGTTCTCCGGAGTTGATTGACACACTCGACTTCAGGCTCTGCAGGAGCCCGCTGGTGGGCTCGGTGGAGCGACCTTACGCGCCTTCCTCCCGGGCATCGCCATCGCTGCAAGCACCGCAGCGATGGGTGGTGACGGTGCGCCGCTGTGGGTGCTGTGGGCGCGCCGCGATGGGTGCTGTGGGCGCTGCCGCGGTGGGTGCTGTAGGCACGCTGGGATGGGTGCTGTAGGCGCCGCCGCGGTGGGTGCTGTGGGCGCCGCCGGGATGGGTGCTGTGGGCGCCGCCGCGGTGGGTGCTGTGGGCGCGTGGAGATGCCCAGTAGACTCCACGCGCACGCGGGAACCTCTAAGGTCCCCTAAATTATTTTTTAAAAATTGAATAGTTTCCTAAGTAGAAGAAAGACATTCCAAACATATGGAACATTATAATCCAAAGTGCCGAGGTCGATAAGAGACTATTGTTCCAGAGAAGACAGTAAAGAAAGACCTTAAGGAAAACCAGGGAACTGTGTGAGTGGAGGACGTCCGTGGGGCAGCGGATGGCAGGCAGGGTCAGACTGGTAAGTATTTTTCTCTAAATCTGCTTGAGAATATTAAATTGGCACAGAGCTACACATTGCTATAAATAAATACCTGTTAACATTAATTTTGTTCAGGGTTCAAAGTTTAGAAAAAATCATTTCGGGGTTTTTATTTTAATAGAACATAGTACTGAGTATATGAGGTTACTTCTAAAAGTTCGTGGAAAAACAAAATTAAAAGATAATACAAATCTTTCTGATAACTTTTTGAAGGTTCCTCATAAAGATGCATATATATATATGCATATATATATATGTTTTGCTACTGTATTGATGGGTGTTACAATTGAATACTTTCATGGAAAGTACCTGAAATATTAATCCCATCTGCCAGCTGGTATGTACATCTATACGAAAAGTTATTACAAATACTAATCAGCCTTACATTTGCATGTATTTTAAATGAGTTCAGTATAGATTTATTCCCTAGAGTGTTAGAGACCTATTCTCTGATATGTTATGTGCACTGTCAGATTTCAGTAGTCAGCAGTTTATAGTTTCAAATTTTCAAGCACTAAGTAAATTAGTTTAGTTTATCTATTTTTCTTAGATATAAAGTTATGTTTGATGGTCAAATAACCAGAAAATCTACCATTTATTTACAGAAAGATTTCACAAAAAAATATTAATATTGCAGATTATACACTGTTTTGTAACAAGCCCACTCTTTTTTCATTTTTAGCATAGCTAGTTAGGTTAGGAATCACTAGGTTCTTTCCATTAGTAATAGTTTGTAAAATTCAAGAAGGGAACGTGATCAGTAGCCACACCTTTGTGGAATTTTTTTTCATATAAACTAAACTCTATAAGAAAGATTCAAGGGAACAATCTGAGAGTCTCTTAAGTTAGTTCTGTAGCATTTATTTGATACTTTGTTTTCCTTACTCCTGAAGCAGAAAAAACGGCGCATAGTCTGCTTCAGAGATGATTCTATTTGTTGTAGTTTGATTTAAGACCTCTGTGCTCCTGGCACACATTTATTTCTTGCTTCAGAGAAAATACACTTTAAAATCCTCACAGTATGCTTAGCGACCTACAGCTCTTTTAGAAAGGTGCTTTGCAGGAGTTATTGGACATTTTGAAGATCCACTGTGGACCTGCCATGTATCAGCCCATCTTGCAAAGTGCTATTTCCAGCAAGTATATAACTGGGCCCCTTGAAAGGAATTCAACATGGGTCACTTTATAACATAGTTTTATGGTGCTTCTAGATTCATCATGCAAACTAAGTTTCTCTTAGGTGTACATATTTCTAAAATAGGATATAAGCACTGAACAGTGATGCTGTGTAGTTCACTGAATATTTTAAACAAGTTTGATATAGGAGAATGCAGTTAAACAAAGGCAAAAATTTGCGTGGCAGATGGAGAGGAAAGTGTCTGTTAAAGATTCCTTTTATTTTGGCTAAAGAAGTCTGGTTATTTCACGAGCAGAAGTAAGAGGGGGAAGGAACACAAGCCACTTCAATCTCTGAGTAAGGTAGATGGATAGTGAAGACTGTGGCAAATCAGAAAACAGTCAATTTTGCAGCCTTGGCCTCATGACGTTTTTTTCCCCCTGCTGTAGCTGAGCCAAGAATTAAAAAAAAAAAAAAAAAAAAATCTCAAAACCAAAACAACAAAAACAAAACACAGAACTTAATAGGCAAGGAACAAGCAAGTAATCAAAACCATATTTTTGTTTGTTTATTTTTGGGTGAGGATTGGCAATTACAAGCACAGGGAGTAAATGTAGAATACTGCCTTGTCTACCCTGAGGATATATCTCACTGAGATCTTCTTGCTGGAAGTTATGTTTGATGGGCAGAATCTCCCACAAGTCATAGAGGTTTGTTCATATGACGTCGGGGGTCCTGAGTGTCTTCATAGTGGAGTCAGGTGGCTTCCATTTTAGGGGAAAGGAAGTTAATATTTTAACTCTGCATTATTCTGTGGATATTTTATTTTCCGATAAGGCAGCTTTATGAAAAATAGGTTGGAATTCTAAACAATAAAGATTGGCCTGATAGATTTTTTTTGAGAAAATATTAAAAGTCATAAAAGTTAATTTCTAAGACTTGGAAAACTGCTAAACTTGATCTGAACAACCTAATTTGAAATGCATTGTTTTTATTTATGTGGAAGATAAGGGTATTTATTCAAATGTTATCAGTAGATGTCACTTCACAGGCTTGAATTAAAATCAGTTAAGAAAAAAATTTGCAAAATTATCCAAGCATATTCTCAATAGCACAATAATGAAAAATTTGTGTATTCTGAAGAGCACAGGGAATGAACCCAAGGGGATTTATATTACAAAGCAGGTGGGATAAATGACCTTTCCCTGAAGCAGCTCAATATTTGATGATGTATTCCTTTGGATATTTTATGACACATATGAACAAATAATGAAAGAATGTGCAAACCATGTGGGAATGAGGAAGCTATTGCATGAAGTGTTTAGACTGTGATCATCTCTGATATGCTCATCTGTTTCTATTAGAAGAAGTGAGATATTCTCAAGGTCTTTAAAGTTAAATGAGATCAGAAAACATTACATTATATGTTAGAATTATTGGTTACCAGAGGCAGTATTTAGACTCTTTCCCTGTCACTTTCTTGGGTTTGCTACCCCTTGAATGATCATTTCATTCTCATATTCTCATGACTCCTGAGGGCTTCAGGACACCAGATCATCATTGGGAAAGTGTTGAGATATAAATTGGATTTACAGCTGCCTACCAACTTTCTTAATATGCTAACAATAATGTAGACAGGTTCTTTCAACCAAAAAAAGCCTAAAGTTCTAACATTTATTATATGCAAAGCTAGTTTTCTTACCTGTCATTTATTGAAAAAGAGAGTGTAAGATTACCTTTGCTTGAGATTTTACCTGGTCATATTCCCTGTACCCACCAAAATATCCAATGAAAAACAACAAAACAAATCGTTTGCTCATATTATTTATTTCGGAGCTACTTTGAGTCAGGATGAGTGGTTCGTTGGACTCCGTTGCTTTATGTTTCTCTGAACAACACAGGAACATAGAAGTAATTTGCACCCTATCATTGAAACATTTGGCAGAAAACTTCCCAGGTATAGGAAAAGTCATCGTATAACTTCGTATAATGTATGCTATACGAAGTTATTACGTAGAATTATTGGTTACCAGAGGCAGTATTTAGACTCTTTCCCTGTCACTTTCTTGGGTTTGCTACCACTTGAATGATCATTTCGTTCTCATATTCTCATGACTCCTGAGGGCTTCAGGACACCAGATCATCACTGGGAAAGTGCTGAGATATAAATTGGATTTACAGCTGCCTACCAACTTTCTTAATATGCTAACAATAACGTAGACGGGTTCTTTCAACCAAAGAAAAGCCTAAAGTTCTAACATTTATTATATGCAAAGCTAGTTTTCTTACCTGTCATTTATTGAAAAAGAGAGTGTAAGATTACCTTTATTTGAGATTTTACCTGGTCATATTCCCTGTACCCCCAAAATATCCAATGAAAAACAACAAAACAAATCGTTTGCTCATATTATTTATTTCGGAGCTACTTTGAGTCAGGATGAGTGGTTTGTTTGGACTCCTTTGCTGAACAACACAGGAACATAGAAGTAATTTGCACCCTTTCATTGAAACATTCGCTTTAACATAAAGGCACAGAATTGTCAAGTTACAGGAATTATGTTTTCTTCTGTTAATAATTGATGCATCAAGTTTCATTAAAGTTGTCAGTTTTTTTACTTGAAGATATATCGTCGTCTTCCTTCTGAATCTTGCTTTTTCTCTGTGCCGTAACCCAGATCATCTCATGTTCATCCACCCAGTCACCCAAGCGACAAACCTACGAGTTCTTTGCTTTGTATCCCTTCCTATCCCTTCCTAATATTCCATATTTAATCAAATCATTGTGTGCTGCTTATTTAACTCCATCTACAGTTTTTGAATCAGTCCTCAAAGTTTATTACTTCTAAAACAAGTCTATCATCTTTTGTTTGGTCTACTGCAATAGTTCCTTAAATAATCCCTGCATTGAGATTCTAGATTCCTCTCCTCTTAGAGATACTGGAGGGGTTAATCGAAAACACAAACCTGACCATGCAACTCCATCTTAAACTCTTAGTAGCTGATCCCCATTTGCTGTAGGGTAAATATCAAGTAATAGGAATGTTGTGTATGAGCCTCCGTGAGGACCTTTATCCGCAGCTTTAGTTTTTCTAGAATCATTAGAAGTCTTTCTCATGAGAGCTTCTCTATCATGCTGTTATTTATGTTGTAGTATGTTGAGAAGATGATTTCTTATTTCTCCAGATTAGACTAGATTTGCAACCTGCCCCACTTCCTAAAAAGCGACTATTCAAGTAAAAATTTAAACATTACTGAGTAGGCCATGCATTTTAAGGCAAACATCTAACAACATTCTTTGGCTTTTACATGCAATTTCATTTCTCTCACCATCCTTTCTTCTCATTTGTTTAAGGCTAAACTAGGTATATGAATGCCTCCTTCTAAATCCTAGTCTAGTCATGCATGTATCTTGCAAAAGCAGTTAAGTAAGTGGGTAGAAGATGTATTGGTCAGTCATATGGATATTGTCATATTGAAAAATTAATAATATCTGTAGCTTTGGCTACAGATTTAATCATATTCATGATTAAAAGACTGTTCCTACTTATGTCCAATCATTCAAAATCCATTTAGATCCATCTTTAAAGCTATGGGTAGGATCACACTTATTGTGTATGGGTAATACACACTTATTTTTGAGCTCAAAGAAATATAGAAAATATGCATACAGATGAGAGTTGAATATGAAAACTTTAGGACATGGAGAATTTGGGTTTTATATTATCATACTAATTTCTCTGCTACACAGTTCTTTTTGACAGTTTTTTACTGAAACATAATTGGTTATATATACTTAAAACCAGAAAACCATATGATTCTTTCAATAGATGCAGAAAAAGCATTTGACAAAATTCAACATCCCTTCATGATAAAAGCTCTTAGCAAATTAGATATAGAAGGAAAGTATCTCAACACAAGCCATTTATGACAAGCCCACTAACAATATCACCCTGAATGGGGAAAAAATGAAAGCTTTTCCCTTAAGAACAGGAACCAGACAAGGTGCCCGCTCTCACCACTCCTATCTAATATAGTATTGGAATTAGTAGCCAGAGCAATCAGGAAAGAGAAAGAAATAAAGGGCATCTAAGTTTGGAAAGATGAACTCAAATTGTCACTGTTCACAGATGTCTTAATCCTATATATAGAAAAACCCATAACAGAGTGAAAAGACAACTTGTAAAATGGGAGAAAATATTTGCAAACTATACACTTGACAAGGGGTTAATATCCATAATGTACAAGGAACTCAAACAACTTCACAGTTTATTTTAGGAGCTAAAATAGGAAAGAAAGGAAAGAAAAGATCATGAACTTTCCCAAAAATTAATAGAGTGGAACTGTGGTTATTAGACATGGAAAAGGGGGAGGGAGAGAGGGTTGGTGAGAATTAGTTGAGGGCCACGAAGATTGATTATGTTTTGTAAACATGAGTATACTAATCATCCTGATCTGATCACCACATATTGTACACATTTCTTCATTCAGCCTTTATGATTTGAGCATCTACTATACGCTTGATGTTGAAATAAAACATTAAAGAACTTAAATACCTCCCTCCAAGGAGCAGTGGGAGATACATAGATTTTTTTAAAAAAGATTCTCAAATCAGCGAACCATAAATGTAAAACTTGTCTTTTTTTCCAATCAATATGTACCACCAAGCTGTGTCACATCTCTCTCTTTGAACTTAAAACCACAACAAGAAAAGATCTCAAAATTTTCTGATACCTTTGTTATTAAATGTCCAATTTAAAAATGTAAGCTCATATGTTTTTGAATTTCCTATCCTCACATCTCCCAGCCGTGGAATCGGTTAGTCACCTGGCCATCTCGTGGTTAGAAAGAGGAGTTTCCCAGTGTGGCTCTGAGTCATGTCCCCTGTACTTCTCTCACCTGGGTTAAGGTCTTTGAGAATGAAAGTATATAGATAGGTGGGGAGGCTAAGTCAGTCATGGGGAGGTGTCCATGGTCTCACTGTGGTTCCAACTGGTTCAGTCAGCTCCTGGTGGCACTGTTGATACGGTGATCTCCTGGTAAGTGATGTGTATGGCTTTCTTGGGGACTTGTTCTGCTTCATGTCAGCTCTTTATTCATTGAGGACCTTTTCAGAAAGGAGGAGGTATATCCCCCCTTAGCCATGTTCCAGGCCATCCATTTGGGAATTCCCTTATGCAGAAAGCTGAGCAGCTTCCACAGGGGTGATCTCCTGTGCTTCATCACATGGAGTAACAAGAACCACAGAGATTCTCCCAGAACAACAGGGAAATTCCCTAAGATGTGCCAAGTGGAACTATTCCCATTATTTGCTTAAAATATACCAAATAATAGTTCCTGTGTTCAAAAGAGATTGGTAAATGATAAATTAAATAGAATCAAATAGTTTACTACATTTGAATGCTTCACAGAGCTTTAATTATAATTTGCATATTGTGAATCTCTAAGAGAGAGATATACTAAGTAATGATTTTACACTTGATTACTGAACTGCAGAACATACTTTAAGAAAAGGTCATTGCAAATCCTGAATCCTCTATTAAGATAAATACAAATCAGAAGATTAAATAATAGGGAAAATAAGACATTTTAGCAGAGGATGCTTTCTTTATACTCCATTTTATAATTTAAAAATTTTCAAAATAAACTTTTTTTTTTTTACCAACCCTCTTGGCTTAGGATCATATGATTGGTTTCAAATTTCACATGTAAATCATAAGAAATTAATACTTAAGTTTTCCTGAATCAATATTAGG
>NW_007737663.1:17031-37338 GCF_000696425.1 Galeopterus variegatus | reverse complement strand
ATGAACAAATAATGAAAGAATGTGCAAACCATGTGGGAATGAGGAAGCTATTGCATGAAGTGTTTAGACTGTGATCATCTCTGATATGCTCATCTGTTTCTATTAGAAGAAGTGAGATATTCTCAAGGTCTTTAAAGTTAAATGAGATCAGAAAACATTACATTATATGTTAGAATTATTGGTTACCAGAGGCAGTATTTAGACTCTTTCCCTGTCACTTTCTTGGGTTTGCTACCACTTGAATGATCATTTCGTTCTCATATTCTCATGACTCCTGAGGGCTTCAGGACACCAGATCATCACTGGGAAAGTGCTGAGATATAAATTGGATTTACAGCTGCCTACCAACTTTCTTAATATGCTAACAATAACGTAGACGGGTTCTTTCAACCAAAGAAAAGCCTAAAGTTCTAACATTTATTATATGCAAAGCTAGTTTTCTTACCTGTCATTTATTGAAAAAGAGAGTGTAAGATTACCTTTATTTGAGATTTTACCTGGTCATATTCCCTGTACCCCCAAAATATCCAATGAAAAACAACAAAACAAATCGTTTGCTCATATTATTTATTTCGGAGCTACTTTGAGTCAGGATGAGTGGTTTGTTTGGACTCCTTTGCTGAACAACACAGGAACATAGAAGTAATTTGCACCCTTTCATTGAAACATTCGCTTTAACATAAAGGCACAGAATTGTCAAGTTACAGGAATTATGTTTTCTTCTGTTAATAATTGATGCATCAAGTTTCATTAAAGTTGTCAGTTTTTTTACTTGAAGATATATCGTCGTCTTCCTTCTGAATCTTGCTTTTTCTCTGTGCCGTAACCCAGATCATCTCATGTTCATCCACCCAGTCACCCAAGCGACAAACCTACGAGTTCTTTGCTTTGTATCCCTTCCTATCCCTTCCTAATATTCCATATTTAATCAAATCATTGTGTGCTGCTTATTTAACTCCATCTACAGTTTTTGAATCAGTCCTCAAAGTTTATTACTTCTAAAACAAGTCTATCATCTTTTGTTTGGTCTACTGCAATAGTTCCTTAAATAATCCCTGCATTGAGATTCTAGATTCCTCTCCTCTTAGAGATACTGGAGGGGTTAATCGAAAACACAAACCTGACCATGCAACTCCATCTTAAACTCTTAGTAGCTGATCCCCATTTGCTGTAGGGTAAATATCAAGTAATAGGAATGTTGTGTATGAGCCTCCGTGAGGACCTTTATCCGCAGCTTTAGTTTTTCTAGAATCATTAGAAGTCTTTCTCATGAGAGCTTCTCTATCATGCTGTTATTTATGTTGTAGTATGTTGAGAAGATGATTTCTTATTTCTCCAGATTAGACTAGATTTGCAACCTGCCCCACTTCCTAAAAAGCGACTATTCAAGTAAAAATTTAAACATTACTGAGTAGGCCATGCATTTTAAGGCAAACATCTAACAACATTCTTTGGCTTTTACATGCAATTTCATTTCTCTCACCATCCTTTCTTCTCATTTGTTTAAGGCTAAACTATGTATATGAATGCCTCCTTCTAAATCCTAGTCTAGTCATGCATGTATCTTGCAAAAGCAGTTAAGTAAGTGGGTAGAAGATGTATTGGTCAGTCATATGGATATTGTCATATTGAAAAATTAATAATATCTGTAGCTTTGGCTACAGATTTAATCATATTCATGATTAAAAGACTGTTCCTACTTATGTCCAATCATTCAAAATCCATTTAGATCCATCTTTAAAGCTATGGGTAGGATCACACTTATTGTGTATGGGTAATACACACTTATTTTTGAGCTCAAAGAAATATAGAAAATATGCATACAGATGAGAGTTGAATATGAAAACTTTAGGACATGGAGAATTTGGGTTTTATATTATCATACTAATTTCTCTGCTACACAGTTCTTTTTGACAGTTTTTTACTGAAACATAATTGGTTATATATACTTAAAACCAGAAAACCATATGATTCTTTCAATAGATGCAGAAAAAGCATTTGACAAAATTCAACATCCCTTCATGATAAAAGCTCTTAGCAAATTAGATATAGAAGGAAAGTATCTCAACACAAGCCATTTATGACAAGCCCACTAACAATATCACCCTGAATGGGGAAAAAATGAAAGCTTTTCCCTTAAGAACAGGAACCAGACAAGGTGCCCGCTCTCACCACTCCTATCTAATATAGTATTGGAATTAGTAGCCAGAGCAATCAGGAAAGAGAAAGAAATAAAGGGCATCTAAGTTTGGAAAGATGAACTCAAATTGTCACTGTTCACAGATGTCTTAATCCTATATATAGAAAAACCCATAACAGAGTGAAAAGACAACTTGTAAAATGGGAGAAAATATTTGCAAACTATACACTTGACAAGGGGTTAATATCCATAATGTACAAGGAACTCAAACAACTTCACAGTTTATTTTAGGAGCTAAAATAGGAAAGAAAGGAAAGAAAAGATCATGAACTTTCCCAAAAATTAATAGAGTGGAACTGTGGTTATTAGACATGGAAAAGGGGGAGGGAGAGAGGGTTGGTGAGAATTAGTTGAGGGCCACGAAGATTGATTATGTTTTGTAAACATGAGTATACTAATCATCCTGATCTGATCACCACATATTGTACACATTTCTTCATTCAGCCTTTATGATTTGAGCATCTACTATACGCTTGATGTTGAAATAAAACATTAAAGAACTTAAATACCTCCCTCCAAGGAGCAGTGGGAGATACATAGATTTTTTTAAAAAAGATTCTCAAATCAGCGAACCATAAATGTAAAACTTGTCTTTTTTTCCAATCAATATGTACCACCAAGCTGTGTCACATCTCTCTCTTTGAACTTAAAACCACAACAAGAAAAGATCTCAAAATTTTCTGATACCTTTGTTATTAAATGTCCAATTTAAAAATGTAAGGTCATATGTTTTTGACTTTCCTATCCTCACATCTCCCAGCCATGGAATCGGTTGGTCACCTGGCCATCTCGTGGTTAGAAAGAGGAGTTTCCCAGTGTGGCTCTGAGTCATGTCCCCTGTACTTCCCTCACCTGGGTTAAGGTCTTTGAGAATGAAAGTATATAGATAGGTGGGGAGGCTAAGTCAGTCATGGGGAAGTGGCTATGGTCTCACTGTGGTTCCAAATGGTTCAGTCAGCTCCTGGTGGCACTGTTGATACGGTGATCTCCTGGTAAGTGATGTGTATGGCTTTCTTGGGGACTTGTTCTGCTTCATGTCAGCTCTTTATTCATTGAGGACCTTTTCAGAAAGGAGGAGGTATATCCCCCCTTAGCCATGTTCCAGGCCATCCATTTGGGAATTCCCTTATGCAGAAAGCTGAGCAGCTTCCACAGGGGTGATCTCCTGTGCTTCATCACATGGAGTAACAAGAACAACAGAGATTCTCCCAGAACAACAGGGAAATTCCCTAAGATGTGCCAAGTGGAACTTTTCCCATTATTTGCTTAAAATATACCAAATAATAGTTCCTGTGTTCAAAAGAGATTGGTAAATGATAAATTAAATAGAATCAAATAGTTTACTACATTTGAATGCTTCACAGAGCTTTAATTATAATTTGCATATTGTGAATCTCTAAGAGAGAGATATACTAAGTAATGATTTTACACTTGATTACTGAACTGCAGAACATACTTTAAGAAAAGGTCATTGCAAATCCTGAATCCTCTATTAAGATAAATACAAATCAGAAGATTAAATAATAGGGAAAATAAGACATTTTAGCAGAGGATGCTTTCTTTATACTCCATTTTATAATTTAAAAATTTTCAAAATAAACTTTTTTTTTTTTACCAACCCTCTTGGCTTAGGATCATATGATTGGTTTCAAATTTCACATGTAAATCATAAGAAATTAATACTTAAGTTTTCCTGAATCAATATTAGATCCAGACTTACTCAATACATAATTCCATCAATTTGTTTAATTGTTTAAAAGGACTGCCTTTGTATGAAGTAAAATTTGTTATGGAGTTGAATTAAATCATTAGGGAATCTAATGGGATTGCTTTTGGACTGAAATTTTGTATTTCTTTATTGTTTTGAGTAAAATATTAAGCTATGAACTAGAAATTTTTCCAAGAACATATTTACATCTAATGTCAAAAATCAATTGGACTTTATCACTAAAAAAAGCTTATGTTTTCCTATGGATTTTGACTTTAAAATTAATGTTCTCTTACCATTAAAAATGATTACTGAAAAGGAAATGAATTTTGAAAAATATAGCTTCTTAAACATTTCCTTCCACATCTATTGTAACAATCAACCATTTTTTTGCCCATCTTTTGAGTCCTATATATATCCATATGTAATTATTAAAGGCATAATATGACAGTTGTTGACCCCCAAAAGAAAAAACTTTATGGTAATAATAAGAAAAATATTGCAGTGGGAAGGGCAAACATACTGGAATCTGATCTTGCTTGAATCCTAACTTTATTTTTGATTATAAATATAGTATTTAATATCACTGAATTTTGCAGGGTTGATTAAACTTTATTCAGCTGTTGCAAAATTGAAATATCAATTTCTAGCGTTATGGAGGCACAAGAAAAGGTATGGAAATGTTCATTATGGAAGTTTTCATCAAGGGAGTGTCAGTTGAGTTGGACCGTGAAGGATGAATAGACTTAGGTAATTGCCTGTGGAGAGATGAGCATTTAGGGAAGAAGATAAATCATGGGGAAACAGTGTACATCAATTGATGTGATTTTAGGAAAATGGTCATTATATTACTGGGGAATGTTGTGTGTGGGGGACACACAGCCCAATTGTGATAGGGGCAAATCTTGCAGAGGGTGGAACATATGCTAAGGAATGTGGACGTGATATTATATACAATGGGGACAATTTTAAAGGCTGTAGCAACACATGCCATGAATAGTATATATTTTAGCTGGATAACACTTTAGACCATGTTAAGAATGTATTAGATATTATGTTAAGTGAAATAAGCCAGACACGGAAAGACAAATATTGTATGATCTCAGTTCTTCACTTGTTTGTGGAATCTAAAATAGTCGAATTCATAGAAACAGAGTATAACAGTGGTTGCCAGGGGCTGGGGAGTGGGGAAAGTTGATCAAAGGGTACAAGCTTTCACATAGAAGTTCTGGACATCTACATAGCACCGGTGGTGATGGATGTGTTAATTAATTTGAACATGATAATCATTACACAATGTATATATGTATATCAAGTCATCACATTGTATACCTTAAATATATACAATCTTTGTTTGTCAATTAAATAGTTAAAAATAAAAAAAATTATCAAATTATCAGACCAGCTATATAGCACAGTGGACTATCCAGCAGACTCAATAAATGATGATGAAGTTCTGAACAATGGTGGTGATTTTGAGCATAAAGAGGAAAGTATTTTAATTGAGAGTCATTTGCTATTGGGAAAAATGCAGCCACTCTTGATTAATGTAACTACAAGAGAATTCTTGTAAGACAGCAGACTGATCTTACAGAACCTGGAGGCTTTCAAGGTGTGAGGAAACCGTCCCTGTGCTTGCACGTCTTTGCGTGGTTCCCTGTGTCTCTCTGTACGTTTTCTTCCCTTTGAGTCTTTCTTCTGATTACCTCTCCCTGCTTGCCAAACTCCTAGAAAAGATCATCTTATTGGTACAGGACTTATGAGCGTTTAATCCTGCTCCAATTTTATTTGGCCAGTGAGGTGGGTCACTTTCTTTCTATAGGGCTGTTCTCTTTGGGGAATAAGACGGGCAGTTTGTCTAAGGTGGGAAACCTCATTTCAGAAAGGAAATTATAGGCTGAGAAAATGAATAGCTTCTCCAGTTTACAGGAAATAGGTTAAAAAGTAAAGAAATGAGAATGAATTGGTGATAGACTGTTAGGTAGAGGACAGGTAGCCTTGGGAAGACACGAGAAGTTCCTTCTCAGACAGTGAACTCCCTGAGGGGAGGACAGCGTCATGTTGGCAGCGTAAGTAGTGACTGGCACACAGTAGCATTCAATAAATATTGATTAAATGAGAGAACAGGTTAACTGACTTGGGTAAGGTGGAAAGACAACTGTGTTTCTGAAAATGGACGGTGTTGGAACTTCAGACCCGTACAAGTGAGACTGTGGATGCCCTAGAAGAAAGAAAATGGGGTGGAGGCGGGGACCCCAATTATTACCAAGCCTCTACACATAGGAGAGCTGCTGCAGTGGAGTTATTACAGGTTCAGGTGCAGATCTTGGTGGTAGTAGCACATATTCAAATAAACTTTCACAGCCGAAGTGGAACTGGGTCCCGGGTGAGGGTGAGGGGCAGTCGGTCCTGAAAAATGGGCAAGCGCAGTTCAGCAGGCCCAGGTGCAGCAAAGGTTGTTAGTTCAGGTTTCTTTAACAAATTACTACAGAACAGGTGGCTTATAAACAACAAAAATGTATTTCTCACAGTTCTGGAGACTGGAAGTCTGAGATCACGGTGCCCGCGTGGTTGGGTTCTGGGCAGGGCCCTCTCTAGGGTTGCAGATAGTGGACTTGTGTCCTCGCGTGGCAGGACAGCTAGCCAGCTCCTCTGCACTCTTCTCATAAGAGCATTAATCCTGGTCTTGAGGGCTCTACCCTCACGACCTAATTACTATCCACAAGCCCCACATCCTAATATCATCACAGTGGGATTAGGGTTTTTATATATGGATTTTGGGGGGATACAAACATTCAGTTCATTGCAGAGGTGAGTGTTTCTGTCCAAGGTGGGATCCAGAGGCTTCTCCAGTCTTGTGCATGTGCCTTGCTGGGGAGGTGGTATAGGACTCAAGAGATGGTGGGTTGTGCCTGGGTAGGGCTAAGCCAGAGGGATCTTCACCTAGAGACTGATCCTGACACAAATTGGTCATCTTATGTAGTTATGGGGGAAAAAGAACAACTGGATCATCCAATAGCTGTTTCCTTCCCAAGTTCCCCTCAGGATGTCTGTGGTACTCGTCTTGTGACTGGGCACAGGCCTGGCTGCCTGCCCCCTTTCAAAAACAAACATTTCAAAAGTCAAAAGTTGGTGAAAATGGAAGTCAGCTTTTATTCAGGAACAGTGGTGACCTGAGGAGAGATGTTGGGCTAACCCATCTCTCTGGTAAAACTGAAAGAAAATGGCCAGACTTACGCCATCTCAAAGACTCAGATTTACTGAGAGCTTTTAAGGAAGGGACCAAGGGAATGGAACATGGGAAATGAAAAGCAGGAGGGAGCTCCATTCAAGGAGCCATGTGCAAGTTCTCGCCAAGACTCTGGTTTCTGTTCCCATCTTTTCTGTTATCTCAGCGTCTGCACAGTATGTGCCTCCTGGCAAGTCTGCAGATTCAGGCTGGCTGGAAAACAACTTTATGTTCATGTAAAGAACGTCATCTTGCCCCACAACCAAGGTTCAAAATATGAAATAACCGTGGGAAAAGAGGGAACTCGGAGAAATGCATGCCAAGGAAACAATTGTGTCCTTTTAAAATCTTTCAGAACCGATGCAGTTTTAGGTCCTAACACAGCTTCAGTCCTGCTCACCACAACAGTCTGAACCACACCGTTTTATCTGGCAAAGGAAACGATTAGAGATTGTCTTGAGACAAATGATCTTGACCTGTTCTCAAAATTTAAATGGGTAAGGAGCTCCGCTTGATGATGTGGATCTGGTTTTGGATGCCAGTATCCTGTGGGCTACTTGTGGTATGAAGAGGACATCAAGTAATTAAATAAGAAATACTTTGAAGAATACACACACACACACACACACACACACCATCACATTACAGACAGCAAAGAAAGCACAGAACGTAAGTAGAAGTAATATAAAAATTTTCAAAATAAGGAAAATTGTTAGCATTCATTTTAAAAGAACATCTTTGAAAAAACTAAGTTTTAGTGGAAATGTAGAGAATTTGGCTCCTGTACAAAAGCTGTATGTCTCTTAATTTGTATTGTTTTCACCTATTGCTAATGCTTGTAATAGTACAGACTTTTGTGCATTTTTGAAAATGATAACTTGAATAACCATAGTTCAATTTGGGATTTTGATGAAGAAGGTAGGTTCTATGCCAATTATAAGGTTTTTAAATGTTAATTACAGGTTTTTAAAATTTTCAATTACTAGTCTTATTCTTTTTCGATAGAATAAAATTTACTATGGATTTGCTGTCCACTGACCCATTCAAGGTTTGTTTTATTTTCCACAAGATCACAGGAAGATTTCTCTTGCCCCAGGTACCTCAGGCAAGTGGTCTTTCCTTTTTTTTTTCCAGGCTACCCTTTTTTCCTCTCTCTACCTGCCCTGATTAAAATGGAACATTCTGCTGAGATAGATTTGCCTTGACAAGGCAACCGTATGACGTGGGAGAGGAACCAAGATTGGATTAGGAACCTAATTACTTGGTTTCTAGCTCTGGTTCTGTTCTTGAGATGCTATGTATCTTGTGAAAAGGACATCGCACTTTTGGATCTCAGTTATTCTATCTGTAAAAGAGGAAGATAGGACTAAACGGCTCTACATTATTTTCTGACTGCATTACAATTGAATTCCAGGAAAATATCTTCTGTAAAAATGTAGTTCATGTGATAGTTCATCTCCACAGCATGATTTTTATAATTTTTTCACTTCTCATATAGCCCCAAGTCATTTGTTAAAATTCTATTATTACGGCCGGCCCCGTGGCGCACTCAGGAGAGTGTGGCGCTGGGAGCACAGCGACGCTCCCACCACGGGTTCGGATCCTATCTAGGACTGGCCGGTGCGCTCACTGGCTGAGCACAGTGCAGGCGACACCGCACCAAGGGTTGTGATCCCCTTACCGGTCACGAAAATAAGACAAGAAAAAAAAATTATTATTAGCAACTTTATTTTGAGTTAGCAGGTTATTCATTTAAAATGCAAAACTCAATTGATTTTTTTTTTTTTGTCTTTTTCCGTGTCCGGCAACGGATCGCAACCCTCAGTGTTGCCCCCATACCGGACCAGGACCGGCAACGGGATCGCAACCCTCGGTGTTGCCCCCGCACCTCGCTCAGCCAGTGAGCGGGAACCGGTCTGTATGTGGGATCCGAACCCTTGGCGGGAGCGCCGCCGCACTTCCCAAGCGGCGCACTAGCGCAGTGCGCCACCGGGCCGGCCCCTCTATTGATATTTTTGATGGAGCAGTTGTAGAGCACTGATTGAAGATGGAATACCACTGGAAGGCACCCAGAGAAGATTTCTGGAGGTTCAGAGGGACAGGTCCATGTTTTCTCGTGTTCTGCTTTTCTTTTTTCCAATGGCATGGCCATGCCTATGAACTCTGACAATGTCTGTCTGACAATGTCCCTAAACCTTCCCATTGTCCCCATCCGCCTTCATAGAGGTTGAAGAGAATAAAATGGTGACTATAATATCCTATCTATTCACAACTCTTTCAAAAGCCATCTCTCAATTCAACAATTAATCATCACCAAACTCTTAACACTTCACTAGATTGTAGGGATATAGGGACACCTTAGAGAAGTGCACATTTTAACAGATATAACTCGGACACATTTATGTATATTTTGTTATTTTTGACTGGCACTCTGTTGATTTTTAAAATGTGAATGCCTTCAGTCAGCACAGGTATTCTCTGATATAGTCCATCTTATATCTAAGCAAACTCCATTGCACTTCATCTGGCCTTCTTTACTTATTTATGTCACCCTGATGATTCGTGATGTAAAGAGACTCTGTGACCCTGGTGGAGCATGATGTAAACCAGTAACGCTAGTTAGTGTTAGTGGCTCACTTCGGTGGTGTGATGGTGTGGCAGGGTGGGCAACGAGGTGGACCAAGTCTCCAAGGCTTTCCTGCTCTCCTTCTGGACCACACGTCTGTCCTCAGAGACTAACAGGCCACCCAGATTATTCTTATGAGACACTGGGGCACTCAAAGAAAAAAACTCCATTCTTCAAAACTATGAGTTTGCAATGTTACTGAAAAAAAGGAACTTGAATTTCTGGGAAATCTATTTTAAATTACATTTTGGTATGGTCGTCACATCAGTAAGCTTTTGGATTCGGTCTCATATATTTACATTTTCGTCCTCACGGCAGGACGCTTTTGGCATCAGGCGATATGACGGACAATGGGCTAAAAAGGCAGACATTGTGAATTCCATGTCCTGAAAAGATGATTTAAAAATAGAAAACCTTTACGGAGTTAAATCACTATCTTAATCTTAAAGCAGCTGGATTTCTGTTTTGTTTACAACTGTGTAACCCCAATTCTTTTGGCACTTGGCTTAAAAACGTTGCTTTCAGTCATGGCTCTACAGGCCAATTTCTAACCTGGAGCTTAGTTTAGGGCTGATGTGATTTAGAGTCTGCGGAAACATGTTCCACAGCAAAGCAGTGATAACGCAGCCATGGTTACAGTCACGTGCGTAGTGTGTTCACTGTCGTCTTGTCATCATTTGTGGTTTCCGATAAGACCTCTGCTTCAGGTCACACAAGGGGGTGTACATACCTGCACAGTGCTTTGTTACACATCTCCTGGAAAAATAATTACTATGTTGGCATGTGCTGCGGGAGCTGTGATGAGTTTCCTTTTCAGAACCTTCTCTAATAGTCATCCTTGCTTTCAATACCCAGAAGTACTCATTTGGAAGGGCACCTTTATTTCTTGCTTTACAGAAAGATTTTTCTGAAGGGTAAAAATGGAAAAGCGTATAAAGGAACTGGGCAGGTTTGTACAACTTGTGTTTAGAGGTCATCCAAGCCAGTCAAATACTGGCCTGTGGAAACGCCTTCCACTTATGCTCAGCAGGAAACATATAACCAAGGCAATGAACAGGTAGCCCTTGCCTTGCAGTGAGTTTATGTGGTCGTCCTGATACTGTCATTTGTACTTGGATGTCCTGGACTCTGAGTCTGATTCGCTGATTTAAATTCTCATAGTTTACCTGCTCCTTTTGTTAATAATCCAGATTTTGGACATATTCCCCCAAATATGAATTTGTATTATTTATGCATGTTTTTATTTTTTTTGTCTTTTGTCTTTTTCCGTGTCCGGCAACGGATCGCAACCCTCAGTGTTGCCCCTGCACCGGACCGGGGACCGGCAACGGGATTGCAACCCTCGGTATTGCTCCCGCGCCTCACTCAGCCAGTGAGTGGGAACCGGTCTGTATATGGGATCCGAACCCTCGGCGGGAGCGCTGCCGCGCTTCCCAAGCAGCGCACTATCCAGTGCGCCACCGGGCCGGCCCCTATGCGTGTTTTTAAAAAATTATTGAGATTCTATGGACAGCCATCTGCAGTTGGTACAGAACTACAGCATGCACCTTAATATTCTTATTTGCTAGGCTTTCAGCCTTGGTTTTCTTGATTAGGCCTTTTATTATGCTATTAATAGCTCAGAATGACAGTCCCCAATTATGGACAGTGTCTTAAAAATCTTAACTTTGGTTAAAACAAAACCAGAGGTGGGAAGATTAGAAAATAACCTAGAAACTATGCAGAGATAGTATAGTATCACTATCTTCAATTTTACACAGGAAAAATGGCAGTTTTGTGTGTGTCTTTTTAGTTTCATAGCCTGAAAGAAATTTGATTAATGTCAACAAAAGACCCCAAAGAGTGTGGCGTGTTGCTGATTTGACTGATGATTTTCAATAGAAGGGTCATTCACTAAAAATGTTGTAATTATAATTAAGAGTGGAAAGCCTGAGAAAAAATATTTCTATTATATGGAAAGAAAGGTTATTATGCATAGTACCTTATGACCTCCTACACATCAATGACAAAAATGAAAAAGGGCTTAATTTAAAAAGCACCAACACAGTAGAAATATCACGAGAAATGAAAACTAAAACCGTCATGAGAAACCATTTTTCACACATTACATTAGTAACAATAAGGTAACTTCCAGCACTCACCATAACCATTTTTCCTTCCTTCTTGGCACATAATAGAATTAAATTTCTCAACCCCTTTGCCACTAGATGGGGCAGCTGATGAGTGCCAGTGGGTGGTAAGAGAAAGTAATATGTCACTTCTGGACATAGACATTTAAAAATAGTCTCTCCCCCCTTCTTCTGCAGCAACCTTTAACAATATTGGTTCCAGACAACTTAGTGACGAGGTCAGAAGGAGAGAAAACTTTGGTGATAGAAAAATAAAATTTCACTTGTGTTAAACCATTGAGATTGGAGATTGTGTATGCATTTAATGTTTTATGACATCATAACACTATCGTGACTTATGCAAAAAGTAAAATTGACATCCAGTGTTGGCGGCTATGTGTTGAAATGGGCACCAAGTGTTGGTGGAAGTTTAAATTGGTACATTCTTTTTTGGAAGCAATTTAACAATTTGTATCAAAATACAAAACGTGCATGCCAATTAATTGACATTTTCACTTCTATGATTCTGTCTAACAGAGATACTTTCATGAAGGTGCAAAAGGATGCTTCTTGCAGAAAATTTTAAAACAGATTATTGAAAATTAGCTAAACACCTCTAAATAGACAAAATGGTTTATTCAAAAAACGGAAGCTATGCAATGGTCTAAATAATAAAGAAGACTATTTACTGCCACGATAAAACACCCTTGATGTGTCAGAGTGAATAAGGAAGCTATAAAATGTAGCAAGCTTTTTATAGTCTCTGTGTTAGAGCTAGCTATATGCAGAAGAGAATGTAATTTTTAAAAATAGAAAAAACTGTAATAAATAGATATAAGAAATATAAAAAACCTTGAATAATATTCACTAAACTACTGAACAGTTGTTGCTTATAATAAACAGGGGAAGGAGAAGGGGAAGAACTTTGGGGTTTTATGACACATTTCTAGGTCATGTATATTGGTTAGGACAAGTATATAGCATTTTGTAAATTAAACATCTATCCATGTTAAAATATTTATAATTTTAGGATTTTTGAGGTGATTCATACCATAGCTTTTAATAGTCATAGTATAAATCTGACTATACTTTTGGTTTCATTGCCAACAGATGCAAGGTGTTTGGTAGTTGTGACAATTCTCACTTCCTGCACATAAGAAAAGCTAAACAATCCATTTGTGAAATCAAAACAAGTGAATGGACCTATTATATGGAACACATTTCTAGCTCAAAATATTACAGGTATATGTGCTTATATCTTATCTTCTTCCAAATTCCAGTCAAATGACCCAAAGGATAAACAAAAATTAAAAAGCAATTATGTATTTGTGTTAAACTAGGATTGGATGTTTTCTATAAGCCAGAAAGAACAGGTGGCTCTATCAGGGTAAGAATATTCCAACAAGGGTGTAAGGGGACAGAATCTTTGGCAGAGCACCGTTCATCTCATCAGGGCTGCAGGAGAAGAAGAGTGGGGTAGTGTGTAAAGCACAAATCTAGATCTGACCCATGTCTCCAAAACATACAAGTTCCATGGAAGGCCTCACACTCAACTAGATCTAAGTAAGGAAGTGTCTTAGTCCATTTTGTGCTACTAGGAATACCACATACTGGGTAATTTATAAAGAACAGAAATTTGTTTCTTACAGTTCTAGAGGTGGGAAATCCAAGATGATGGCAGCAGCAGATTTGGTGGTCTGAGGGCTGCATCCCCTAGAAGGGAGGAACGCTGTGTCACCACATGGCAAAAGGCAGAAGGGCAAGAGAGCCTAATGTTGGGTGCAGCCTCTTTTATAGAAGCTTCAGTGTCACTCACCAAGGGGTAGCCCTCATGACCTAATTGCATTTAAGGACTCACCTCCCAATACCACCACACTGGCAACTGAGTTTCAACACCTGAATTTTGGAGAGGATACAATTCAGACCATTGCAGGAGGTATGCCAAGTGAAGCCTGGACACTGCTTGGACTGGACCCCAGAAAAGAAAGTTCTGACTGTTAGAGATCTGAGATCGACACTGCCAACCTGTAGTATTCCAGCCTAAGAGTCACATGGCGGCACATCTTCTGAGACACCTGACTCCTGGAAAGCAAACCTTTTTTTTAATGGAAATCTTTGTAGTAGTTTTATGTCCAATACATTTTACTAAACGATTGTACATGCATAACTTAATGTTAGAGGAACTAACATTGTTTGGTATGTAAAAGACATGAGTGAAAGATAGTTGTAGGATAATTTTTAGGTACACTACTTTTTGTTTTTCTATTTCATACAAGATGATGTTTACTGATGACAGGATTAGTCAGGTACCTACTGACTAATCTACTTCCACAGGCCTATTTAATATAGCTTTGGAAATTTAAAAAATTGATTATTAAGGTCAAAAGAAATAGCTTCCTATAAATCCCTTTCAAGTTACTACTATGTCACTAGAAATTAATTATTCTATTATTTATTTTAAAGAATAAAGAATATACAGTTAGTATTATTATCTTAATAGAATGTTTGCCAATTTGTATTTGAATAGATGATAATAGCTTTTCTAAGAAAAAGTTCTGCAGTCAATTGCTCAAGAATTAATAGTTAATTTATTTATTCTCTGTGAATCAAATCAGAGCATTTATTATTCTTATATTCATTATGAATATTTAGGGGACTTACAGGACATGCAATTTTTCCATATATTCAGTCACAGCACACTTCTTAGAATTTCTTGTTATCATCTCATAGCAATTTAAAAGTTTACAAGTAGTTTGGAAATTACATTAGAATTTTGTCAAAAGTTTCAGATTGTATAAAAAAATGGAGTCTTTCAAATTATGATTGGGTTTGTTTTTATATAATATGCTCTTTTTTTTTTTTTTGGTCTTTTGTCTTTTTCCGTGTCCGGCAACAGATCGCAACCCTCAGTGTTGCCCCCGTACCGGACTGGGGACCGGCAACGGGATCGCAACCCTCGGCGTTGCTCCCGCGCCTCGCTCAGCCAGTGAGCGGGAACCGGTCTGTGTGTGGGATCTGAACCCTCGGGCGGGAGCGCCGCCGCGCTTCCCAAGCAGCGCACTATCCAGTGCGCCACCGGGCCAGCCCCAATATGCTCTTTTTTTAAAAAAAAATGTTCCTCTTGCATGAAATATAGATTCAATGTTAAATCAAAACAATCACATTAAGAATTATTTTGTAGCAAACTTGTTCAAGGAAAATAATATATTTAGGATTAAATGGGGTATAGGTTCTCTCTTAGAAATTAAAATATTAATTTTTACCTCAGTTCCTTCTTTCTAAATACTCAGAATTAGGAAAAGAAAGCATGATATACTTTAAAGAATGAGCACTGCAGGGAAACCACATTTATTCCTATGTCAAGAGATATATTCTGTGGTACAGGATACCTGACCTGTATACACAGACATATCTAAAGTGACCCAGACTCCCTCAACTTGTTGAATGAAATTATTTTATAGAGCAAGCTTAAAGGTTTCCCATGCTTATCTAATCAGTTAAACCAGCACGGGACATATTTGCAGAGGGATAGGAGTGGATGGAGAAAAGGGCCTACACAGTATAAGATGCAAAATACTGCAGTTGCCAAGCAGATGTAAGATCAGCTCAACTAGGGCAGCGTGCACAAAACTGTCACTATCACCTGATACAGCAGTGGTTGCCTCTAAGTTTTAAGTTCCATATGAACATGGAAACCACTATGGCCTTGTACCAACTCATGCAAAAGAATCTGAGTAGGTACAATTCTGATTTGAATGGTCAGACAACTCTTTGTGTAATTTGAAAAGAAATTAGTATCACAGTGAATTTTTCCTAGAAAATAGAAAATGAAGTTAGCAATGATGAGCTGACCTTGCTGCTTTACTCAAGAGCAATCTGCCTAAAGCTGTTTACAGCATAAATATGTGCTCCTCCTCTGTTGATTTGGCGTGTGAGTCTGTCATGGGAATGAGCTACTGAGCGTGGATTTAATACACAGCCACAGTGTCAGCGTGTGGGCTGCAAACAAAGCTCCCTCCGCCCTACCAGGGTTCTTCAGTGTGAGGCCAGCTCCCACGAGGAGAAATACACAAGTTCAAGGAAGATGAGGCGAGATGGAAAAATACCTTTTATGTTTATAAATTTTCAAAATCAAATCTGGTTTTTCAATGTTACATCCCAATTTAACAGCAAATACTTTCTTAAATGGAAATGGCACGGCCTTGAGAGCATGGGTTTTTATCCGTGTATGTAAAAGGATCTTCAGTCATTGATCTGAGAAATAAGTACAGAATATTTTAAATGAAATTTGCAACAGGGGAGGTACCTCTCAACTAGGATGAAGTAAATTTTAAAGCTTTTCAAATATCTTGGAAGAAATACTCTCCAAGTCTTTCCCATTTTTTCTATAACTTTCTCACATGTAGACACTGTATATTTCTCAAAGTTTTTAACTGAAATTCTTGGAAGCTGAAGTTCATGGAATGACATAATTTCCCATGACTGTCCAAAGAGTAATGGCATTTCATTTTTCCTATGGCTTCCATGAAAGGGATTTTTAATTTTTTTCTCCACACATTCTGAAACCTGAATATTGTATATCTGGTGACAGTTCAATGAGATCTCTGGGGAAATTTATATATTCCTTAGTTCATGAGTGATCTATAAATTAAACTCTAACAATGAGGAAATTTTCCTTCATTTTGGTACATATGACATTTTGGTATACATGGCATTTTAACAAAAATGTTCATCTCTAGCTTCAGCCTCTTAAAAATAAATGTCTTGCTAAACAGTGAACAAAATGCAAGTATGTAATATTTATAAGATTTTTGAAATACTTTATGATTCTTCCTCTCTGCTTCATAATATGCATATTTATCTTAAAATCCATAAGGGGACTGAGAGAGTTTGAGGAAAGAGGAAAATCAGCAGAATAGAATGACTGAGAAGTGAAGTGCCTGCTGTAACAAAGGATTGATTTACTGTGACCAGGGCTAAAAAGAGGTGGAATCAAATGATGACTAAAAGCTGCCCATTGGAGCTGGTGAGATAGAATTCACCAAACCTTAGTAAGAGCAGGTGCAGAGGAACAAACTGAGGGGACAGACGCCCTGGTGGAGTGGCTGAGAGGAGACAGGAAGGTCTTACGCACAGGCAAAGACGTTGGCCTTGGATAACAGTAGGGTGGATGGATAGTCTATCTTTTACCAGGTGGGAATGAAAATAAATTTGTATACATGCAGACCAGTTCGCAGGTGTGGTGTCGGGAAGATGAGGAAATCTACTTGAAGTGATTTTATTTTCCCAGGGAAATAAGAAGCAAAATCATCATGTGAATGAGAGTGGATGGTGAAATTTTAAAGAGAGAATAGTAATGAAATAATCATCCTGAAGAATAAAGGGATGAATTGATTAGGAGAATGTAGTGTGGGTCCTGGCTAGTGCTAAAGGAGAGTAGAGATTCAGGTGGTAAGGAATCAGAGAGATTGGGTCAATGGCTTAGAGACACTCATGGGATCAGGGAACTGTCCCAGGGGATTACTAGAACACACTATCTGGGAAGATAGGAGGTTGTGGCCAGAGAATGGGAGATATGCACTAATCAGTAATGACAAGACCTGGGAATGGCCATTGAGTGAATTTGGAATCTGTCTTTACATGAATAGAGAAGTCACCCAGGATGACGGCATGAAAGTTGGTGGGGAGAAATATTAGAGTCTAATACTACAGTCAATGAGGGGGAACGACAAGGTCAGTAGTTGACTCAACAAAGAGGGGACGTGGGTGATGTTGTCTTGTGGCTTGGACTTCAAGGAGTTATGCTTTTGCAGGGAAAAGGAAAATAAATGTTTTGTAATAAGCAGGGAATCTCAGTGAGGCTATCTGCTGCCTTGGGGAGTTATTACATCTCTGCGAGTTTTCCCGCATGATCTTGGAAACAAATTAACTTCTGACGTTTAGTATATGTAGTGACATTGGTAAGTTAAAGTTCTTGGGATCTTATATTTCCCATCGGTAAATTGGGAATGATCTTTTCTATCTCATAGGATCGTTTTAAGGATTAAGCGAATTAAACAGCTGCAAATGCCTAATATGTAGCGATTGTTCAGTAAGTTTGGATATTACCCCTGTAAGCCTATGATAAGAGGAGTGTGGGTGGAAAAGAATGTGTCCCATCTTGACACTGCAGGTAAGGGACACCCTCAGGGAATAGTCTGGTGTCTGATAGGGCATAAGACGAGGGGAATGTTTAGAGAGTACCTTCAAGATACACACTATTTTGGTGACAGTGACCTCAGAGTCAGCAGTTCAGTGGTAGCTCAGATGCGTGGGAAGATTGGGTCCACACTACAGGGGGAGAAGAGTCTTTGGGGTGATGGGTGAAATGGAAATCTTCCATTAGTGTCTGTGGTAAACAGCTTTGTAGCATGTGTTGGGATTATTCACATGTTATTTTCAAAAGACCTGAGTATTAATTATAACCTCCTTCTCAATTTAACCTCTCAAGGAGTTGACACATGTGGGGTAACTCATGACACAGCATCCTGAATATTTAAAGTATTAATGGATCTGACAATTCTAACTGGAGGAGGTAATGGGGAAAACAGCAAAAAGGAGCACTTTACTTCTATTCACTTGGAAAAAATTAAGAAAAGCAAAATATGATTAACTTACCTATAAATAAACACTGGTCTAGATGATATTAAAAAATCCAACCTTGTAAAACATAAAACAAGAAGACTATTGAATAAACAATTACGTAGTGATCTAGAGAATTTGGTTTAAAAATGTGTCTTAATTGGGATTTTTCTTATTACTTGTAAATCTTCAGCTTTTTGTCAATTTGTCTTATCATTTGCGCATGGCTTCTGCCTTCCAGAAATCAGGTTCTTTCATGCTTCTCCCAGTAAAAGAAGTTATAATATGAAATAAAACACATAGAATTTTGCAAGAAATCAATGAAGCAGTCAGGATGTATAATAACTCTTAATGGACTAAGGGAATATTTAGTTAGACAAGTGGAAATAATCACAGACAAGTAGAAGAGGGAGAAGATTTCAAAATACAGGACTGTAATGAAGGCAGGTGCCAATACAGCTCAAAACTTCCCAACCCACCACATCTCTGAGGCTTTAGAGACTTATCCTGGAGATCTTGTTAGTGCATTTATGAAAAATTTGACGTTGTCTAAATTATAAACTTTTTAAGGGCTTGCTCTTAATGACCCATATGCTGTGCACTTAGTAGGAAGGAAGTTAATTGAAACAAGAGGAGCCAAAAACTTACACAATTTGAAAATCAAAAAGTAATAAAGAAAGCATAGGAGAGCCCTTATAGATATTTGCACAAATTAGAAACCCCACTGAGTTTTTAGAGCCTTTTTAGGTCAGCACAAATGAAATATCACATTAGAAGTTGTTTTTTCCCTGCGGAAACTTTGCCCTAAATTATCAGATGACCTAATAAGCTATACTTTAGCATAAGCAGTTATTAAGTATTTATGAACTTATGTTTTTCAGGGAATAGTATTGTGCAAAAACAGGATTAATGATTTATCATGTGTTCATCAATATATTATTTAAAAAATCACAATTTTTAAATCTTGTTCATAAATTGTTCCTGTTCTTTTTAAAATCTTTTTATTTTAATGCTAGTCTCTGACCTTCCTTATTTCCTTTTCCTTTTTTGTTTTTTACTTATTATGACTTATAATAATAACAGTTTCACTATGTAACAAATAAATATGAAAATGAAAAATGTTAGTCATGTTCAAATCACAGAGCAAAACTTGCTCTTAAAGACTAAGCTTGTAGATGATTCAATAAGGGTTAAAAAAAGAAAAAAAACCTAAAAGGAGATTGACTTTTTCTAATATAAACAGTTGCATCCAAACTAATAGGAAGGGGACACAGAGAAGGAAGGAGAATTTTACATGTATAATGACGACCACTCTCATGCCAATCCAGGACACATGATTTAGTAGATCCATAAAAAGAAGTGGGGAAAAATGAAATTATTTAACAGGAGATAAAATCTGAGCTCTCCCACACTTGTGCTGAATTTGATATCTTATTAAACTGCCTAAGTGCACACCCTGTCCAAACATTCTTTAATCTCTGCATGAACACTGAGATGAAATAAAATTTAAAAGACAAACCAAAAAGGATTTGGAGGTTGCTTGGGAGTGTGGAGGCGCTCCCGCCGAGGGTTCGGATCCCACGTACCGACCGGCCGCTCACTGGCTGAGCGAGGTTCGGACACAACACGAGGGTTGCGATCCCATTGCCGGTCCCAGTCCAGTACGGGCGCGACACTGAGGGTTGCGATCCGTTGCCGGTCACGAAAAAAGACAAAAAGGAAAAAAAAAAAAAGGATTTGGAGGACTTTATAAACAAATCTGAGAGAAACTGGTAAGGGCACAGTGACATCGGCAGCAGAATTGTGTATCTTCTT
>NW_007737663.1:7796-17021 GCF_000696425.1 Galeopterus variegatus | reverse complement strand
ATGTGGGATCTGAACCCTCGGGCGGGAGCGCCGCCGCGCTTCCCAAGCAGCGCACTATCCAGTGCGCCACCGGGCCAGCCCCAATATGCTCTTTTTTTAAAAAAAAATGTTCCTCTTGCATGAAATATAGATTCAATGTTAAATCAAAACAATCACATTAAGAATTATTTTGTAGCAAACTTGTTCAAGGAAAATAATATATTTAGGATTAAATGGGGTATAGGTTCTCTCTTAGAAATTAAAATATTAATTTTTACCTCAGTTCCTTCTTTCTAAATACTCAGAATTAGGAAAAGAAAGCATGATATACTTTAAAGAATGAGCACTGCAGGGAAACCACATTTATTCCTATGTCAAGAGATATATTCTGTGGTACAGGATACCTGACCTGTATACACAGACATATCTAAAGTGACCCAGACTCCCTCAACTTGTTGAATGAAATTATTTTATAGAGCAAGCTTAAAGGTTTCCCATGCTTATCTAATCAGTTAAACCAGCACGGGACATATTTGCAGAGGGATAGGAGTGGATGGAGAAAAGGGCCTACACAGTATAAGATGCAAAATACTGCAGTTGCCAAGCAGATGTAAGATCAGCTCAACTAGGGCAGCGTGCACAAAACTGTCACTATCACCTGATACAGCAGTGGTTGCCTCTAAGTTTTAAGTTCCATATGAACATGGAAACCACTATGGCCTTGTACCAACTCATGCAAAAGAATCTGAGTAGGTACAATTCTGATTTGAATGGTCAGACAACTCTTTGTGTAATTTGAAAAGAAATTAGTATCACAGTGAATTTTTCCTAGAAAATAGAAAATGAAGTTAGCAATGATGAGCTGACCTTGCTGCTTTACTCAAGAGCAATCTGCCTAAAGCTGTTTACAGCATAAATATGTGCTCCTCCTCTGTTGATTTGGCGTGTGAGTCTGTCATGGGAATGAGCTACTGAGCGTGGATTTAATACACAGCCACAGTGTCAGCGTGTGGGCTGCAAACAAAGCTCCCTCCGCCCTACCAGGGTTCTTCAGTGTGAGGCCAGCTCCCACGAGGAGAAATACACAAGTTCAAGGAAGATGAGGCGAGATGGAAAAATACCTTTTATGTTTATAAATTTTCAAAATCAAATCTGGTTTTTCAATGTTACATCCCAATTTAACAGCAAATACTTTCTTAAATGGAAATGGCACGGCCTTGAGAGCATGGGTTTTTATCCGTGTATGTAAAAGGATCTTCAGTCATTGATCTGAGAAATAAGTACAGAATATTTTAAATGAAATTTGCAACAGGGGAGGTACCTCTCAACTAGGATGAAGTAAATTTTAAAGCTTTTCAAATATCTTGGAAGAAATACTCTCCAAGTCTTTCCCATTTTTTCTATAACTTTCTCACATGTAGACACTGTATATTTCTCAAAGTTTTTAACTGAAATTCTTGGAAGCTGAAGTTCATGGAATGACGCTCTCAACTAGGATGAAGTAAATTTTAAAGCTTTTCAAATATCTTGGAAGAAATACTCTCCATGTCTTTCCCATTTTTTCTATAACTTTCTCACATGTAGGCACTGTATATTTCTCAAAGTTTTTAACTGAAATTCTTGGAAGCTGAAGTTCATGGAATGACATAATTTCCCATGACTGTCCAAAGAGTAATGGCATTTCATTTTTCCTATGGCTTCCATGAAAGGGATTTTTAATTTTTTTCTCCACACATTCTGAAACCTGAATATTGTATATCTGGTGACAGTTCAATGAGATCTCTGGGGAAATTTATATATTCCTTAGTTCATGAGTGATCTATAAATTAAACTCTAACAATGAGGAAATTTTCCTTCATTTTGGTACATATGACATTTTGGTATACATGGCATTTTAACAAAAATGTTCATCTCTAGCTTCAGCCTCTTAAAAATAAATGTCTTGCTAAACAGTGAACAAAATGCAAGTATGTAATATTTATAAGATTTTTGAAATACTTTATGATTCTTCCTCTCTGCTTCATAATATGCATATTTATCTTAAAATCCATAAGGGGACTGAGAGAGTTTGAGGAAAGAGGAAAATCAGCAGAATAGAATGACTGAGAAGTGAAGTGCCTGCTGTAACAAAGGATTGATTTACTGTGACCAGGGCTAAAAAGAGGTGGAATCAAATGATGACTAAAAGCTGCCCATTGGAGCTGGTGAGATAGAATTCACCAAACCTTAGTAAGAGCAGGTGCAGAGGAACAAACTGAGGGGACAGACGCCCTGGTGGAGTGGCTGAGAGGAGACAGGAAGGTCTTACGCACAGGCAAAGACGTTGGCCTTGGATAACAGTAGGGTGGATGGATAGTCTATCTTTTACCAGGTGGGAATGAAAATAAATTTGTATACATGCAGACCAGTTCGCAGGTGTGGTGTCGGGAAGATGAGGAAATCTACTTGAAGTGATTTTATTTTCCCAGGGAAATAAGAAGCAAAATCATCATGTGAATGAGAGTGGATGGTGAAATTTTAAAGAGAGAATAGTAATGAAATAATCATCCTGAAGAATAAAGGGATGAATTGATTAGGAGAATGTAGTGTGGGTCCTGGCTAGTGCTAAAGGAGAGTAGAGATTCAGGTGGTAAGGAATCAGAGAGATTGGGTCAATGGCTTAGAGACACTCATGGGATCAGGGAACTGTCCCAGGGGATTACTAGAACACACTATCTGGGAAGATAGGAGGTTGTGGCCAGAGAATGGGAGATATGCACTAATCAGTAATGACAAGACCTGGGAATGGCCATTGAGTGAATTTGGAATCTGTCTTTACATGAATAGAGAAGTCACCCAGGATGACGGCATGAAAGTTGGTGGGGAGAAATATTAGAGTCTAATACTACAGTCAATGAGGGGGAACGACAAGGTCAGTAGTTGACTCAACAAAGAGGGGACGTGGGTGATGTTGTCTTGTGGCTTGGACTTCAAGGAGTTATGCTTTTGCAGGGAAAAGGAAAATAAATGTTTTGTAATAAGCAGGGAATCTCAGTGAGGCTATCTGCTGCCTTGGGGAGTTATTACATCTCTGCGAGTTTTCCCGCATGATCTTGGAAACAAATTAACTTCTGACGTTTAGTATATGTAGTGACATTGGTAAGTTAAAGTTCTTGGGATCTTATATTTCCCATCGGTAAATTGGGAATGATCTTTTCTATCTCATAGGATCGTTTTAAGGATTAAGCGAATTAAACAGCTGCAAATGCCTAATATGTAGCGATTGTTCAGTAAGTTTGGATATTACCCCTGTAAGCCTATGATAAGAGGAGTGTGGGTGGAAAAGAATGTGTCCCATCTTGACACTGCAGGTAAGGGACACCCTCAGGGAATAGTCTGGTGTCTGATAGGGCATAAGACGAGGGGAATGTTTAGAGAGTACCTTCAAGATACACACTATTTTGGTGACAGTGACCTCAGAGTCAGCAGTTCAGTGGTAGCTCAGATGCGTGGGAAGATTGGGTCCACACTACAGGGGGAGAAGAGTCTTTGGGGTGATGGGTGAAATGGAAATCTTCCATTAGTGTCTGTGGTAAACAGCTTTGTAGCATGTGTTGGGATTATTCACATGTTATTTTCAAAAGACCTGAGTATTAATTATAACCTCCTTCTCAATTTAACCTCTCAAGGAGTTGACACATGTGGGGTAACTCATGACACAGCATCCTGAATATTTAAAGTATTAATGGATCTGACAATTCTAACTGGAGGAGGTAATGGGGAAAACAGCAAAAAGGAGCACTTTACTTCTATTCACTTGGAAAAAATTAAGAAAAGCAAAATATGATTAACTTACCTATAAATAAACACTGGTCTAGATGATATTAAAAAATCCAACCTTGTAAAACATAAAACAAGAAGACTATTGAATAAACAATTACGTAGTGATCTAGAGAATTTGGTTTAAAAATGTGTCTTAATTGGGATTTTTCTTATTACTTGTAAATCTTCAGCTTTTTGTCAATTTGTCTTATCATTTGCGCATGGCTTCTGCCTTCCAGAAATCAGGTTCTTTCATGCTTCTCCCAGTAAAAGAAGTTATAATATGAAATAAAACACATAGAATTTTGCAAGAAATCAATGAAGCAGTCAGGATGTATAATAACTCTTAATGGACTAAGGGAATATTTAGTTAGACAAGTGGAAATAATCACAGACAAGTAGAAGAGGGAGAAGATTTCAAAATACAGGACTGTAATGAAGGCAGGTGCCAATACAGCTCAAAACTTCCCAACCCACCACATCTCTGAGGCTTTAGAGACTTATCCTGGAGATCTTGTTAGTGCATTTATGAAAAATTTGACGTTGTCTAAATTATAAACTTTTTAAGGGCTTGCTCTTAATGACCCATATGCTGTGCACTTAGTAGGAAGGAAGTTAATTGAAACAAGAGGAGCCAAAAACTTACACAATTTGAAAATCAAAAAGTAATAAAGAAAGCATAGGAGAGCCCTTATAGATATTTGCACAAATTAGAAACCCCACTGAGTTTTTAGAGCCTTTTTAGGTCAGCACAAATGAAATATCACATTAGAAGTTGTTTTTTCCCTGCGGAAACTTTGCCCTAAATTATCAGATGACCTAATAAGCTATACTTTAGCATAAGCAGTTATTAAGTATTTATGAACTTATGTTTTTCAGGGAATAGTATTGTGCAAAAACAGGATTAATGATTTATCATGTGTTCATCAATATATTATTTAAAAAATCACAATTTTTAAATCTTGTTCATAAATTGTTCCTGTTCTTTTTAAAATCTTTTTATTTTAATGCTAGTCTCTGACCTTCCTTATTTCCTTTTCCTTTTTTGTTTTTTACTTATTATGACTTATAATAATAACAGTTTCACTATGTAACAAATAAATATGAAAATGAAAAATGTTAGTCATGTTCAAATCACAGAGCAAAACTTGCTCTTAAAGACTAAGCTTGTAGATGATTCAATAAGGGTTAAAAAAAGAAAAAAAACCTAAAAGGAGATTGACTTTTTCTAATATAAACAGTTGCATCCAAACTAATAGGAAGGGGACACAGAGAAGGAAGGAGAATTTTACATGTATAATGACGACCACTCTCATGCCAATCCAGGACACATGATTTAGTAGATCCATAAAAAGAAGTGGGGAAAAATGAAATTATTTAACAGGAGATAAAATCTGAGCTCTCCCACACTTGTGCTGAATTTGATATCTTATTAAACTGCCTAAGTGCACACCCTGTCCAAACATTCTTTAATCTCTGCATGAACACTGAGATGAAATAAAATTTAAAAGACAAACCAAAAAGGATTTGGAGGTTGCTTGGGAGTGTGGAGGCGCTCCCGCCGAGGGTTCGGATCCCACGTACCGACCGGCCGCTCACTGGCTGAGCGAGGTTCGGACACAACACACTGAGATGAAATAAAATTTAAAAGACAAACCAAAAAGGATTTGGAGGTTGCTTGGGAGTGCGGAGGCGCTCCCGCCAAGGGTTCGGATCCCACGTACCGACCGGCCGCTCACTGGCTGAGCGAGGTTCGGACACAACACGAGGGTTGCGATCCCATTGCCAGTCCCAGTCCAGTACGGGCGCGACACTGAGGGTTGCGATCCGTTGCCGGTCACGAAAAAAAAAAAAAAAGAAAAAAAAAAAAAAAGGATTTGGAGGACTTTATAAACAAATCTGAGAGAAACTGGTAAGGGCACAGTGACATCGGCAGCAGAATTGTGTATCTTCTTGAATCCCCACATTAAAACATGTAGAGCAACTAGACAGCAAAATACAAAATCATAGGGAGAATATTTACAACACATCTAGGTGACAAGATATTCCCAAAATACTAATGGGAGGAGGAAAATCACCATCCAACCACAAGATCTATGTTTTCAGCATCTGCTCTGGAGAAAGTAAAGGGAAACAGCTGGGCATCTCACAAGCCTGAGAAGGGTAGGGTCTCTGAATATCTAATGGTACTCACTGGAATAGAAGTGGTCCGATTTTAGAAAAGCTGATGAAACCAGGAAAGATCTTACCCACTGTTCTAGTGAAATGAAAGCGTCTTTTAGTAAGACCTGAAGGGACTGGAGCAGTCCAGCTGGCGTGGACTTGTGAGACGGAGCCACCAGACACTCCTTCCAGGGTCTTCACATTGAACAGAGTGTGAGAACCTCAGAGACAAAGAAAGGAAAGGGTCCCAGTAAAAGCAGGAGCAGGTTTGTGGAGCTAGGGGACTTCACAAAGCAAGACTTCATGTTTTCAACACGACGTGAGTACAGCAAAGAAAGGAGCTTTGTGAAAGGAGAAAAGCTATCTGAATCAAACCTTCCTCTAAAGTACAGCAAAAAATGTGCATAAGAATGAAGAAAAGAAAATATCAAAAGCCAGTGACATAACCCAATTAAAGAAACTGTAATAGAAAATATTAGAGTAGAATTACCTTCTTACAGAAAATGCAAGCTTCAAAAAGACAATATCCTAAAATAATTCAAAACAAGCTAAGAGATATTAAAAAAAATTACAGGTTATGAAAAAACATAAACCAGAGTTGCAAAAACTCTTGAATGATATAATAAAACCCAAGAAAGAATATGTAATGAAAGAAAAATTGTTTTAGAAATTAAGACTACTATAGAACAAACACAAGAGCAAATGAAAAACCAATATTTAAAAATAGGAGAACTTTAGAATAAAGAAAATGATAAAAAGGACTCAAGAAAATGTGGCTAATGTTGAAAAGGCAAAGAAGATTCACGATACAGAAAAGTCAGTCTCTAAAGCAGAAAAACAAAGTAAAGGAACCAAAAAATAAAAAATAATACTATAAATTATCATTAGGTTAAAAAGAATCTGTCCCAAAAATCAAAATAAGATTTGAAACAACGTATTAAAAGAGTAAATGAGAAGACTACCGGGACTTAATCTAGTAAAATTACTGGACTTTAAAGAAAAAGCCAAAAAATCCTTTGGGTGTCTAGGTAAAAAGAACATGTAACATAAAAGGAAACCAAAATTAACATTAAACTTTTCAACAACAATGTTTTATAGTAGTAAAAAATGGAGTAATATATTTAAGATTCTCAAGGAAAGCAAAAGGGAGCACAAATTTTTCTATCCAGCAAAACTAATCCCCGTCTAAAAAAGAAAGTGTAATTAACACGCGGTAACTCTTAACATTCAGTAACTCAGAATATTTTCTTAATAACGCTTTTCTAAGGAATATACTAGAAAAGAAGCTTCGGTTAACCAAATGATTATCAAGTCATCAAATAATGAACGGTGGTTAGTAGTGCTTTACTGTATAATTACTTAGAGAATTAAGAACAAATGAAGGGTAAAAGAAATTATAGGACATAACAGTAATATATGTGAAAATAGAGATATGGAATAAATACTAAAAAATTGGAGCATATACAAAAATTAACTGTTTTAATCAAAATGAATAATTTTACTATTAGAATTGTCATTCTGATTGTTCTATACGTACCGCAGCTTAAAGCAAATGAGCGCATATAGGACATTGTAATTTCATAATTTCCTTTGTCCTTAATAACAAGAATTCTTGGTATGAAAAAAGGAGCTACCGATGTCATACAGAAGATGTTAGGCAGAAGATGTTAGCAGTACTTTTATTGTTACTTCTCCATGTTATAGTGCTGAATTTTAATTGGAAATAAGAGTATGATCTCCTGAGTTATTTTCTAACTCTGTCCATTGAAAAGATCTAAACGTGATGAGCCAATTTAGTAATGAACCTCTTTAGTATGTCAATTGTGGACTTTAAATACTATTTCCCATTAAAAGATACCAAGAATTCTTGGATAAATAGCTAATAATGATTGCAGACATGTGGGAAATAACAAGATAATACTGTAACATCTTGGTATACCAGATAATAAGGGAGCTATTCAAGACTACTGAAGTCATCTCAAAGAGACTTAGGAATCTTTGTGAAGATGCTCTCAGTGGCCAGCATGAGACAATTTAGGTTTCTTTAGTGATAAAAATTATAATGAATTGAAATTCATAAAATACATTTAAATCCATGAATTTTTAATGATATTAAAAACATCAGTAGATTATTACTTTCTGAGAAGACAACTAATCAAGTCATTATTTTAAAAACTGATTTTATTATATAAAAGGAAAGAATTAAACATTTATCCTTCCTCTTCTAAATTAACTGTACTACTCTCATGAAGCACAGGTAGACCTCCATATCCAAGAATTCTGCATCTGTGGAACCCACCAACTTTATACCGAAAATATTAAAAAAAAAAACCCAAAACAAAACCAAAATAAAAACATAATAAAAATAATAGAAAGCAAAACCAAAATAAAAACATAATAAAAATAATAGAAATTTTAAAAGTACAATATAACAACTATTTACATAGCATTTACATTTTATTAGGTATTATGAGTAATTTAGAGATGACTGAAAGTATATAGGAGGATGTGCATAGGTTTTATGCAAATACTATTTCATTTTGTATAAGGGAGTTGAGCATTAGTGGGTTTTGATATCTGTGGAGGATCTAGAACTAATCCCTCATGGATATTGAGAGATGACTTCATCTCTTTATAAAATTATTACAACTGGTATATGCAAACAGAATGATAGAGTTAGTATATAACTACATTAGTCTGTTCCCGTTGCTTATAACAAAATACCTGGAACAGGGTAATTTATAAGAAAACAGAATTTATTGCTTACAGTTTGGGAAGCTGGGAAGTCCAAAGTCCAGAGACCCATTTGGAGAAGGTCTTCTTTGGTTATGGCTTTACAGCAATGCAGGGGTCTCACATGGCAAAAGATGGTGGAGCAGAGATAGAGAGGTTCTCATGTGCTCTCCTTTATAAAAATTTTGAATTTTAAAATATTTTTTATTTTATCAATACACAATTTAGTTGATTTTCGTGGCCCTTTACCGATTCCTCCCTCCCTGCTCCCTCTCCTCCCATCAACATCATATCTGTTCACTTGTTTTAACAAGTTCAAGGAATTTTGGTTGTTGTGTCTCCTTCCCTCCACCCCTCTGCTGTTTGTGTATTTATTTATTTATTTTTAGCTCCTACAAATAAGTGAGAACATGTGGTATCTCTCTTTCTGTGCCTGACTTGTTTCACTTAATATAATTCTCTCTAGGTCCATCCATGTTGTTGCAAATGGCAGTATTTCATTCTTTTTTATAGCTGAGTAGTATTCCATTGTGTAGATATACCACATTT
>NW_007737663.1:4563-7707 GCF_000696425.1 Galeopterus variegatus | reverse complement strand
TCATATGGTAGATCTATCTGCAATTGTTTGAGGACCCTCCATACCATTTTCCATAAAGGCTGCATTTTGCATTCCCACCAACAGCGCACGAGGCTTCCTTTTTCTCTGAAACCTCGCCAGCATTTTTCATTCTCAGTCTTTTGGATATTAGACATCCTAACTGGGGTGAGATGGTATCTCAGTGTGGTTTTGATTCGCATTTCCTGAATGCTGAGTGATGTTTAGCATTTTTTCGTGTATCTGTTGGCCATTTGTATATCTTCCTTTGAAAAATGCCTATTCAGCTCCTTTGCCCATTTTTTAATTGGGTTACTTGTTTTTTGGCTTTGAAGACATTATGTGCCTCCCATTGAAAAAAACACACCACCAGTAGTCTTGCCAAAGGGAGAGAGCACATGTCTAATTAAACTTTTGCATCTCAGAGAAACATGTTAAATTGCACCATTAGTATGCAGTTAGCAAAATCTATGATCAAGACATTAATGATAGGGAAAACTGGGGGGGGGGAGGGTGAAGGAGCATATAGGAACATTGTACTTTCCTTCAATATTTTTGTAGATGTATAACTATTCAAAAATAAATAAATAAAATCTATTAGTTTAAAATGAAGGTTAGGTTGAAGCTAAATTCGGAGGAAGGAACGGGTCTGTGATTGGCTTGGGACACAGGGAAGGGCTTCTGGGATTGCTGAGGAAGTTCTACCTTTTTATGGAAAGTGATTACAGCAGGACTCACCCTGTACTAATTCACCAGGGTTTACGAGGGATCTTCAAAAAGTTCATGGAAAGATTTGTATTATCTTTTAATTCTATTTTTCCATGAACTTCTTGAAGGACCCCCCCCCCTTTTATTTTAGCATTTTCCTCAAGATCAGGTGTATTGAAATAGTATTGCTACAGTAAAATTCATCACTCTGAGATGTAAAGTTCATTGACTTTGGCAAACATGTACAGTCGTGTGTAACCACCACCACCCGATGGTGTAGAAAGAACAGTTTCATTCTTCAAAAAGCTCTCTCATGCCCCTTTGCACAACACCTGGCAAACATCGACTGATTTGTTCCCTATCTCTATAAAAATGAAACCTCGCCTTTTGAGTCTAGTTTCTCTCACTCAGCATAATGCCTTTGAGACTGATACACATTGTTGCACTTATCAGCAGTTCATTCCTTTTTCTTGCTGGGCAGTATTCCATTACTTATCCATTCACCTGCTGGTGGATGATGGTTTCCAGTTCTTGATGATATAATTGTGATTTATTTTTGTTTTTCTGACAAAAAGTAAAGCAAAAAAGTTTGAGTATCTTAGACACTGTATAGTGCTAGATTGTGCACACTATCCAGAAAGACAGAGCGAATATTATGTCAAGATATTGCTCAAAATATGGCTATCTTAAAAGAATATGTAAATTCTACTTTTCTATTTAATTTGTGGGGGAAAAAAGACAGGAGGGAAAAATGAAAAAGAAAGTAAAGAAAAGAGTGAGATTAAGTACCTACTAAATATATACACATAGATTAATTTAGCATACATAATTATAAAAAATATGTATGCATCAGCTTATTTAGTTGAAAGGATAAAATAGTGACCACTTTCTCACTTTGTCTACTCTCTTAATTTTTCCATTGTATATTTCTGTTCAGATTGATCTGATTATAGAAAAATATATTCCTGTTCTCAAAAAAAATTTTTTAATGACATAAGTACCAAGTTAGTAGCATCATAGTTATGAACTCCCATTTGCTACCGTATTTAGTATGTGCTGCATAGCATACTAGGTGTTTCTAATTTGCAGCATAGATCTTTAACAACACTGCATGGTAGATTTTATTATCCCCGTTTTAGAAATGAAAGACTGAGGTACGATTAATTAATTAAATCAATATTATTACAGCTGGAATCCAGTGTAAAAATCCACCTCCGTCTGGCTCCAGGGTCAGGAATTAGAAGTGCTGATGTGAAACATGAGTTATATGATGTACTTAGACACGCAAGTCATTTAGCCTCTCCCTGCAATAATTTTCTGATGTGAAAGTCAGAGATTTCCTTAAGTTTTTTTTTTAAATGTTTATGCTTCAACTCTCTCAGATCTAGAACAATCCAATTTTATTAGTTTATTTGTTAAAATGGTCACTGGCCTTTTTTTTGCTTCACTGATATGATTTCCAATTTATAATAAATGGCTGGAAAGCAGACTTCCATAAAATTGTTTCCAAGTAAGAAGCAACATAAAGCTCGGGCTGTCACAGAATATCTCAAATCCCACTTCAGGGATTTGTTAGTTGTGAAAACTTGAGCGTTTTGATTTTTTATTTTAATTCTCAGTATACATTGTAGTCGATTTTCATGAACTTTTACCCGATCCTCTTCCCCCCTCCCTTCCTCCCCTCCCCCCTACATCACTGAGCATTTTGTTTGACTCTTCAGGACTTGAGTCTGCCCTCAGGAAAACGGCAATGACATTAATAAACCTACTTCTTAGGATTGGTGAGAGAATTAAACTAAATAATGTGAACAAAAGTCTTGGGAAAATGATAACTCATAGTGAAAATTCAATAAATATTAGTTACTATTCAAACGTGAGAATATTTTAAATGTACTTTCGTATTAGATTTTTAATCACTGAAGTGAGCAAACTACATGAAAGTAAAATAAGTAAAGTCAAATATCATTTCTAAACAACTAAGGTGTACAAATTGTTATCTGAATGTGCTATGAACAAGTACCTGTACTAAAAACTGCAAGTCCTATGTACTTAATGAACAGATGGATTCAGTGAACTAAATTATATCTTTTAGAGTCATCCTTGTCTTCCGCTGAACTTTGATCCTGTCACTAAATGTTGCTCTTCTCTGGCAATCGTTCACACCAATTTTTAGTCCTAGTTTGTCTTTAGGTGTGGGTTTTCTTCTTGTGTGATAACATTATGATCATTTCATAAAAACTCTTTGGCATCTTCCGAGTTTAAGTCTTTCGCTATTAGTTTTCTAAGGCTTCTATAACAAAGTACCACAAACCGGGTACCTTAAAACAACGGAAATTTATTGTCTAATAGTTCTGGAGGCTAGCAGACTCTTGCAGACCCCCAAACCAAGGGGTCTGCAAGAATATACCCTTTCTGAAACCTGGAGGGAGAATTCTCCCT